>NC_142243.1:58326351-58479224 GCF_052056855.1 Sturnus vulgaris | reverse complement strand
AACTAGAAGGGAGCAAATATGCCTTCAATTCAGTCAAAAGCCATTGGGTAAAGGAACTTGATGACCCAAATGGACCTCAGAGAGCAGGAGATAACTAGAGCTGCCCAACCTGCTCCACAAATAAAGAAATTAACAACTAGTTCAGCCGAGAAAAGGTGGCAGGTGATAAGATTCATAAAATGATTCCACTTTATGAGGTACTGAGGCACTCATCTGTCGGCCTGAGCCACTGTCAAGGAAGGTGTGCAGCCTTCCAGGAGCCTGGATCTGGGACATTACTGAGAAGCTCCCAAGCCTACTTGAAAACAGACTATTATTCATTATTAGTGTTCCATGTGGGAGCCAATGATACAACTGGCACCAGTCTGGGAAGCACTAAGAGGGATTAAGGAGCCCTGAGAGAGATAGTAAAGGGCGTGGAGTTCAAGCAGTTTTTTCATTAATCCTGCAGATCAAAGGAAAGGGAATTTTAATGTGCAGACAAATCTGGCAGGTCAACAAATGGCTAGAGCAATGGTGCCCTAGTCAGGGTTTTGGTTACTCAGACTCATAGGACTCACTTTGCCAAGCCTGGTTTACTGGGGAATGACAGGATCCATTTGACAAAGAAGGCAAAAAGTATCTTTGGTGCCATTACTGGACCTCATGCTTACCAGGAGGAAGGAGCTGGTGGGGAAT
This sequence comes from Sturnus vulgaris, assembly GCF_052056855.1. Taxonomy (NCBI): domain Eukaryota; kingdom Metazoa; phylum Chordata; class Aves; order Passeriformes; family Sturnidae; genus Sturnus; species Sturnus vulgaris. Next base: position 58,478,546 of record NC_142243.1, on the reverse strand, counting down.
GTAGTGCTTCAAGGCAGCCTTGGCTGCAGTGACCAGGAGATGGTGTTTATGATCCTAAAGGAGGGTGAGGAGGGCACACAGAAAGCTCACGACCCTGGACTTCAGCAGAGCAGACTTTGGCCTCTCCAAGGACCTATTTGGCAGACTCCCATTGGATAGAGTCTGGAAGGCAAAGGGGTTCAAGAATGCTGGCTGAATTTCAAGGATGTCTTCCTCCAAGCTCAGGAGCAAGGTACCTCAACAAGGAGAAGACTGAGCAAAAATGCCAGGAGGCCTCTATGGGTAAGGAGCTGCTGCACAAACTCAAAGCGAAAAAAGAAGCTTTCAGAAAGTGGAAACAAGGACAGAGGGCCTGAAAAGAGCAGGAAAATTGTATGGGATGTTAGGGACAAGTCTAGAGAAGCCAAGGCCCAGTTAGAACTGTGTCTGGCCAGGGATATTAAAGTTAACAGGAAGGGCTTCTATAGATACATTGCAAGCAAGATAAAGACCATGCTAATGTGAGCCCTTTCCAGAAGAAAAAGGGAGACCTGACTACACTGGACAAAAGAGGAGGCTGGGGTTCTCAATGACTTCTGTGCCTCTGTCTTCAATGTCTTCAAATGCTCCAGCCATGCCACCCAAGTAAAGAAAGGCAGATGCAGAGACTGGGAGGATGAAGACCCTGAGCCCACTGTAGGAAAGGATCAGGTTTGAGACCATCTCAGGTTTGACAATGTGCACAAGTCCATAAGATCTGATGAGGCTCATCCATGGGTCCTGAGGGAGCTGGCAGACAAAGTTGCTGAGCCACTGTCCATCATTTCTGAAAAATCACAGCAGGCAGGTGAAGTCCCTGATGATGGGAAAAAGGGAAATTTAACCCCCATTTTTGAAAAGGGGAAAGTGGAAGACACAGGGAACTACTGACCAGTCAGTTTCACCTCTGTGCCAGGCAAGGTTACAGAGCAGATTCTACTGCAAACTATCCTAAGTACCTGGCCAACAAAGAGATTAACTGGTAACAGTCTAAATGGTTTTACAACTGGAAAATCATGCCTAACAAATTTGGTGACCTTCTATGACAGGGCTATAGGGTTGGTGGACAGGGGCAGAGCAACTGACATTGCCTAGCTGCACTAAATGCAAAGTGTTTCACACTTCTGCACAATGTCCTTGTCCCAGATTGGAGAAATAGAGATTTGATGGATGGACCAGTTGGTGAATAAAGCTGGATAGCCACACAGAGAACTGTGGTCAATGGCTACACATGGAGACCAGTGATGAGTGGTGTCCCTCAGAGATTAGTAGTGGGGCTCTTCAATGTCTTTACTGGCAACGTGGACAGGGGAAGCAAGTGCACCTTCAGCAGATATGCTGACAACACCAAGCTCTGCAGTGCAGTTGGCACCATGGAGGGAAGGGGTAATGCAGCCCAGGGACTGATGCAAACCTCATGAAGTTGAACAAAGCAAAGCCCAAGGTCCTACACGTGGGCCACTGCAATCCCAGACACACCAATGGGTTGGACAGAGAACTGATTGAGAGCAGCCCTGCTAAGAAAGACCTGGGGGTGACAGGTGATGAAAAACTCCACATGAGCCAGCAGTGTGTGCTCACAGCCCAGAGAGACAATTGAGTCCTGGGCTGCATCACAAGGAGCGTGGCCAGAGGGTCAAATGAGGTGATTCTGCCCCTCTACTCTGCTCATGGGAGATCCCACCTGGAGTCCTGTGCACAGTTCTGGTGTCCTGAACAAAAAAAGGACATGGAACTGTTGGACCAAGTCCAGAGGAGGCCACAAAGCTGATAAGAGAACTAGAGCATCTCCCCTTACGTTATGTGTTCATAAACAGGCTGAGAAAATTGGAGCTGTTCAGCCTGGAGAAGAGAAGGCTGCATAGAGACCTGATAGCAACCTTCCAGTATCTGGAAGAGACCTAAAGGAAGCTGGAGAGAGACTCCTCATCAGAAACTGCAATGACAGGACAAGGAGTAATGGGTACACATTAAAGAGGGAAAATTTAGGTTAAATATTAGGAAGGATTTTTTTACTGCAAGTGTGGTGAGACACTGGAACAGAGTGCCCAGGGAGGCTGTGGATGTCCCATCCCTGGCAGTATTCAAGGCCAGGCTGGATAAGGCCTTAAACAACCTTGGGAAGTGGGAAGTGGAAAGTGTTCCTGCCCATAGCAGGCGGGGTTGGTTCTACATGATCTTTAAGGTCCATTCCAACCCATTAACATTTTGTTAATCTATGAAATAGTAAGCTGTCTTTTGGAACCTCAACTTTTACAGCTCTGAGCTGCAGACTAAACGAACCCCTCTCTCCCAGGTTATTTGTTAATAAATTATTAAGTAGGAGGTTTTCTGTACCCTTTTTCAGGACATGACGCAAAACAGAAACACAGTTTTGAAACACACAGTTCTTTTTCTCTTAGACAGATGGCCTCCCCAAGCCCTATTCCCACACCTGCTGCAGAGGAAAGAAATCACACAGGTGTCCAGAGTAAGAGCTCTCATGGCAGAAATGAAATGTACTTTCCTTCTAGCTGTTTATAACACTTCACAGACATCTCTGTGTCGGGTAAATCCATCACACCGTGATAGATTATTACCTCTCTAAACTCCCGCATGGTGAAGCTTGCACTGTTAACTACTAAGGAAGACTTGCATTTCTGCAGCACAGCCAACATATTACTGTTTCACTGTTTTGGTCTACCTTTCCCTTCAGAAGAACTTTCAAGAAAATTAATGGATATAGTGGGGGATGAATCCTGCCATGAGGTTTCATTACACTGTATTAGACTGCAGGAACAAGCCAGATGTTTTGTTAGAACTCACCAAAGTGGAACTGAGAAACTTGCAGACACTACACTGGATGCTGAAGCAGCAAAACCCAAAATCCAGCTCCACCCATCTTAAACTTCATGAACTACTTCAGGGACCCACAGAAATTGGGGAGCATACAGAGCAGACTGCCCTCCACATTGCTAAAACCTTCAGGTAAAGCTAGGCAGCATGTGGTTACTGGTGACAACTCCTAACATTGTACTCTACAGGCATAGTGAGAGCAGATCAAGAATCCCACCACCTAGTAGTACACCTCTGCCCCTTGGGAGTTCACCTTACTCAGCTGAACAAGGCATGCAGACTGGTATTGCCGGCATTCCAGCACATTTGCGTCACTGCTGGGGACCAGAAAAAAATGGTTTGATAAGGACAACACTGCAGATACCTTGTACTGTAAGAAGAAATTTAGAGTGGAGAGGCAAGAAAATGTTCTTTGCCTGAACTATTAAGCTGCATAATAATGCAACTGTGTTGAACAACACCCTATAAAATATTCAGTGGGTATCTCTTTCACTGACTTGATAAAAATGATAGCTTGGGGCTCAGAGCTTCACTCTGACATCTCAAAATTTTCCACTAGGAAACTTATGAAAATTAATACCAAACAGCAAGTACTGTCACTACAGCATTCAGAAAAAAAACATGATAAAGACTCCAACAACAGCAAATCTCTCCTGGGCAAAGTAGAAGAAAAAAAAAATACAGCAGATGAAATCGTTGTTTCTTCTACACTTTGAATACAAGCATCTCTCTACAACAGAGTAAGCTAGGATTTAAGAACATACTCTGCAGATCTCCTCCATCACTCCAACACCGAAGGACCTCACTGAGGCTTTAAGGTAATCCACATGCAACAAAGCCAGATTCCAGTTCACCATGAGTCCTCAGCAAACAGCATGCTAATATCAAAAACCACCTGGGTGCCGGCTCAGTTTAGGATTCTGTTATCTGAAGCTCTGTGTTGGGCTTTACAACCAGCAAGACTTTGTTTGGACATTTGGACAAAGGCAAAGAGAAAAGTGAAGTGGATGTACCTCCTTGGTCTGTCACCACTGGCTATCCAGTTTAGCCCAAGAGTCACAACATATTAATACAAATAAATTCCAATTTCAACTGGTTTTTCCAGGAGTTTTTAAAGCTGTTGCCCAATTCAGTGTAACCATGGTATACATATAGAGGGTCCTTTTAGTAAGACAAGGAAGGCTTGGTTTCTATTCATGGCTACTAGTCACATCTTCACAGAACATTACACTCCCAAAAAGGCACAGGTCTGTGCACAAGGTCCCTGTGAATCAACCAAAAATAAGGTTGAATAGAATAGGGGAAAGATTTAAGTTCCATGGAAGTCAAGCCCAAAGTTCAATTAAGATGATGAATTTTACCTCTCTGAAGAGGACAAAAATAAAAACGGCACCTCAGTAACTGTGCTTTAACTGAACTTTTTAATGGAGGTGGATATAAACAATACATTGTAAGCCAGTTCACAATTTTCATTGAATTCTTATTACTTTGGTGAATAAATTAATGGTCAGTTGGACAGAAAATAACCTCAATGAAGGAGTAAAGATATTACAAATCCCTTGAGGAGCTCTTCCACTGCTAGTTGCTGTCATCATTGATACACACCCAAAACTGCATTGCTATGATTCTTCTGTTTCTCCAAATGCCTCCAATGCAGTACCTGCAGTATTTCCATTACTAACTCATTTAATGACTTATACTCCATTATCAGATGGGCAGCACTTTGGTAGAGGTGTGGCAGAAGATTCTTTGCTTTCTGTCAATGCTCGTGGCTGATGGACAAAAACACTGAACCTGACACCTTGGTTTGCTGCTGCCCTCACAAACCCACTATTTGCAGTCATGGTGATGGCTTTTAAAGTGTCTCCTGTCCCAAAAATGGCTAGAGAGCGGCTGTTGATTTTTGAACTAGCCACTAATCCTAAGGCACGGTCAGAGGGCTGATCTGGCACCACGTTAATTCTTTTAACAAGCAATGTAGCTCGCTCTTTCTCCCCAGGTCCTCCCAGCGTCTCCAAGATGGACTGAAAATCTCTGACAGCAGATTCACAGGCAAAGAGCTCTTTTCCCTCCATGAACTCCTTCAGCTGAGGAAGGACTCTCTCCCTTCTTTCTTGCGCTGCTTGTTCTGTCAGCACTTTTTCTTTGAAGACGAAGTAACAGCCACCATAGCTCAGCGCAGAGACATAGGTTATTAAGGTAGTGATGTCCAAATTAACTCTATTGCAGACTTTTACTTTGATCTGGGTAGGGAAAGCAATGCTGGCCACTAAATTCTCCCGGTCTACTCTCGTCACCTGCAGGAGTTCAGGGCCTTCTTCATCTGATTCACTGGAGTTAAGATGCTCGTTTTCTGCAGATGGCTCTGCCAGTGAGTTCACAGCAACAACGTCTCCTCTCACAGATATTCCCATCTCCTTGAGCCTCTCTGCCATAGGACTGGACACACTGTTGTAGAACGCAAAGATGATGTGGGGATTGCTGTACTCCACTGGCTGCTGACGGCTTGCTTGCAGGAAGTCCTCTGCCTGCTCAATGACACTTTTATCACCATACTGGCCTCTTCCCAGCCAGATGTTATGCAGGGCCTCAGCTTTACGACCGATAGCCTTCACCCACGTGTGACCTCCGTTTGCAACAACATCTACAACCAGCGTCTGTTTGTCTCCAAACCTGTCCTCATAAGCAAAGACATGGAGGACACTGACAACATCCTCCAGGTTCTCTGCTGACTGAATAATGGCTTGGAGGTGGGTAAGGTTTGTACTCTGCAGATGGGATTCTTTAATGGCCACTTTCCCTGCTTCTACCTTGTGTAAGAAATTTAGCTCAGCCTTCAGCTTGCCACATAGCTTTGCCCCACCTTCTATTCTCCTCTTCTGGGACTTGGAAAGGGCTTCCGCTCTCTTAATCAAGTCTTTGGCAATAGCAATTCTTTCACAAAGCAGTGATTGCACAGACATGGTGTAAACATTATTCCTGTCAAGTGAGAACAAAGGAGATTGTTAACGTATGGCCAAAAAATAGACAGTCAGAGTAGTTCTTTCTAACAGTGTACACTCCAGCCTCGCAGCAGACTTAAGTGCAACAGCTATTGTAAAGCACAAGCAACTGGAACCTCAACACAAAGTCCTGGTGATGAGTTCAATTCCTTTCCCTCACCTTTAGAGATCCAACCTACAGCCTCAGAAGAGCCCACTTCTCAGCTAGGCAGCACTTAAGTCTACACACAGAGCTTGCAAGCTTGTGGTTTCCCCCCACCTGCCATGTAAGAGACCTTCACTCAGCCACTCACTTAGAGGCATGTTAACCCTCACAGCCCATTTGCAAAAGCTGCCATCTAGAGCAAAATTAGAATGCCATAAGCATTCTTATGTTAATGCCATAAGCAAATCTTGCCTCTCCCTCTAATCACACCACTAAAATTAAAAGCTACCCACAATGCTTACACGTACCCAGCTTTCAACCTGCACTGTTCACCTCAGTGCACGAACCCCTCAGAGGGTGGTGAAGCACTGGGACAGGTTGCCCAGAGAAGCTGTGGACACCTCATCCTGAAGGGGTCAAGGTCACAGCCAGGTTGGATGGGGCTTGGAGCAACCCGGTCTAATAAAAGGCACCACAGTAAAAGGTGTCCCAGCCCACAGCAGGGGGACTGGAACTAGATGATCTTTAATGTCCCTTCCAACCCAAACCATTGTATGTTTCTATTACACAGCCTCATGACAGACTATGATTCATAAATCTAATGTCAAGAGAATCTCTATGCTAAAATTGCTATGTTTTTTTTAATTCTACTAAGAGATTTATTGGGTTGCTGAGCCGATCTATTAAATCTATTATTTCCATAATCCATAAACCTATTTTTTCAAATCTGGATTACTTTAGTATGCCTTCCTTGAGGAAAGTATGATAGGAATTCCTTTACTGACTATGTGCTGTCTTTGAAAACGTAGGACTCCTACTACACCAAACAATAGCATATTTAAGACAATAACCACTATGAATAGTGAAATTTATCAATTTTGACTCCTGTCTACAAGTATAAACACTGCAATTCTCCCTATGATTCTTACCTAACACACATATTGAAGTAAACTGGTACTAAAGGACAAGACAGACCAAATTCCAACTGAAAAGGAGCCTGGGACCTACAACCGGCTCTGCCAGTGCAACTCAGTGGCCTGTCTTCAAACAGTGGGAACCTCCCTGGCCCCATGTCCAAGTGGACACACCGCCAGTATTAACTGCTACTGGCCTGGTCCACATCCAGCATCTGCAACATCTCTTCCTGCTTTTTCATGGCCAAGATTCCTGATGTCTTCTGACACGACTTACTAACTCTCTTCACGGTCCCAGGAGGCCAGAAAAATCAGCCTTTCCCCCTCGAAGTCTTTACCATTACCACAAGCTTAATCTTGCATGTAATGCAACGAGTAAAGCCTCACGACTAGTAATTGGGCACCTCTCCCCACAGCAGCTACAACTCCTACACGCACACACACACACGCTTCAAGACAGAGCGTAAATCAAGGGCTGCAGTGACAATAAAACCACAGAAACAATTATTTTTTCCGCACAACTGTGAGGCGGCGCCACGATCAACCACGAAGTCTCAGAGTCCCTTGCCGTCGCCCCAGGGCCCGATGTGCCCTGGGCGGGGATCGGCGGCGCCGGCCGCCCCTCCCGCCCGCGGCCCGGCCCTCTCCCCCGCCGCTCCGCCATCACGTGTGCGCCGCCACACGGAGGCCGCGCCGCCATCTCGGCTGAGGGCACGGCGCCCTCAGCGCTCGCCCCAGCCCGGCTCGGCTTCCCGGCCTCGCCCTCGGCCCATACGCCGGCCCCGGCGGAGCAGACGGGTGCAGGACGCCGGCCCTTGTCCCTCCTGTCCTCCCCGTCCCCCGGTCACTGCCGGGACGCGCTGTGCTCGGGCCCGCCTCGCCTCTCCGGGGGGTCCCTGCCCCGCTCCCTCCCCCGGGGCCGCCGCCTTTCGCCAGCCCCCACAGCCTGTACTCACAGCCCGGCGGCCACAGCCCTCGCCCCGGGCTGGCGTGGCGTGTTGCGGCTCGGCCCAGCCCGGCACCTCCCCCGGGGCCGTCGGGCGGAGACAGCCGCACCACCCGCCTCGCTCCGCCGGCCCCAGCCCGCCCGGCCTGGCTGTGCTCCCCGGCGTGCCCGCGGGTTATCGTTAAAAGCCCTGCAAGGGTGAGATAGATTACATCAGGTCAGACGCAATCTCAGAATATTCTGAGGTGGAAAAGGCTCGCAAGGATCGTTGCGTCCAGCTCCTGGCCCTGCCCAGGATAGCCCCAAGAGTCACACTGTGTGCCTGAGAGTATTGTCTAAAAACACTTGAACTGAGTCAGGCTTGGTGGTGGGGACCCTGTTCCAGTGCCCAACCAACCTAAACCTCCCCCGACACAGCTCTACGCCAGTCCCTCGGTCCTGTCCACTGGTCACCACAGAGATCAGTGCTTTCCCCTCTTCCCCTCACAAGGAAGCTGTAACTGTAATGGGGTCCCCTCAGTCTCCTCCAGGCTGAACACTCCAAGTGACCTCAGCTGCTCCTCATACAGCTTCCCCTCAAGCCCCTTCACTATCTTTGTTGCCTCCCTTTGGATGCTCTCTAGCAGCTTTCTTAGAGTGTGGTGCCCAAAACAGCACACAATATTCAGTGTGAGGCTGCAATAGCACAGAGAAATGGGAACAGAAAGGCCAGAGACAAGTTACCCTTGTAATTTTAACTTCACTGGAGAAGCAACAGCTCCATTCATGTTGGATCTGTGCATGCTGGGTTCATTACGTTTGAACGACAAAAATGGGCTGTACTAAACCATTCTGTGAATGTGTGAGCAAGTGTCCCCAATATTTGTCCCAAGTTGCAGCCTGCCTCCATGCAGCAGCCAGCCATGGTCCCACTCCTCTCCCTGCAGCAATCCTCCCTTACAGCATGTGAGAGACTTACCAGCTCTTGCAGAGAGAGATGATCTCTACCTGTCTGAATGATTGCACAGGATCTGGAAAGCAATAGAAAGCCAAAGCAAGTTGTAAGGGGCTTACTGCACTTGTATGTCCTTTCCTGTAGGTGACGGCACACTAAAATACGCTGCCTGGAGAGCTTGTGGAGTCTCCCTCACTGGAACTATTCAAGAACCATCTAGACACAATCTTGTGCCCTCTGCTCTAAGATGATCCTGCTTGAGCAGGGAGGTAGGACCAGATGTCAACCTGATGATTCTGACTTAAAGTAATAACTTCATTAAATGAAGTTACTGTTCTCAGATGCCGATCTCACTTGTTAAATAAAGCCCAATTCTCACAGGTGTCACACTATCCTGAGAACCTTGGAGCAGATCCTCTTCCAGGATAAGCAAATCAACATTATATGCTTCAAGTGACGAGTGTCTCTTTTTCTTCTTTCAGATGACTGAATTAATAGGAACAAGTTAAATGACCAAAAAGTTATAATTCATAGTGAGGTGAAGTAATCAAGCCTGTAATTTGTCATTTCTCACAAAGGAACAGTATTTGTCTGTCTTATTTCACCTTGACCCCTTAATGCAGTTTCTACAAAATTTATATTAAAAAAAAGCTAATCTCATGTAACTAAAGGGTGCACTTCTAGAAAATTACCACAATCACCATATAACTTGGTAATCCACTGCATCAGTATTGCTCACTCCTGAAGTGATTTTATTTAAGAAATACATCTTCAAGTTAAAAATACTTAACTCCTTAAATTTTAAAGATTTTAAATGCAAAAATGTTACTTAGTTCTCTGTAGTTTAAAGATTTCCCTTTAAATAGTAGATAAAATTTAGCTATTATTCTAGATATGCAGTTAAAAGAACTCCATACTTAAAACCACACCACCATCCCCATCAGAGCAGCATAGTATCAAGGTCTGACCACCACTAAGAAAATTATCTAATACTCTAAATAAAGCCTGACTTCAAAATATTATGCATATTGTTTCCAAATTACATCAAGTGCCATGAACTCTGATTCACTGCAGGGCTTAAGTATTACCAGGGAGCTTTGGGACTCAGTTCTTAACAGTGTAAGAGCAGTCACCAGCTTGGCTCATCAAAGTGAAAACCACTGGCAGTAGACCACAGAGACCTACTCACATCTTTTAACACAAAACAAGGAGCAGTTTGAAACTTGCTTTGATTTCAACTACCCTTCATAGGGTGTTCTATGCTCACCAACTGTTTCTATTAGCAGAGACAACTAAACCACTGCAGTCAATTTCTGAACTACCTACATGCATTTTTGCATGTAGAAAACTCTTGAATATTTATACAGCATTAAAAAACTAAGTTCACATAAATAATTCTAAACGAAAGATACAGCAATATAAAGCTTTCAGTTTCAGATCTGAGTTGTTTTATTTTCTCTAGAATAAGAATCAGAGTATGGACTGGTTTTCAGAGTAAAACACTCAAAAAGTGATCTGGTGCAATTCTTAATGAACCATTTGGACAAAGCTTTTATTTCTGACATTAGGAAATAAAACTTCATTTATGGCATGCTTCAGAAATTCTTATTCACCTGATGATAACATAAACCATCAGAAGACAGACAGGTCAATCAGCTTATACACTACTTCCTACTCATATTCTGTATTTTCTTCATTAGTTATGGCTGGCTGAAGTGGGACCTGCCAGGCTGCTCCCCTACATCCTTAGCCTTATGTACAAGCAGACTGATCCAGTTCATTATCAACATTGTAACAATCAGATTGCTTTAAAAAAATAAAATCTGAAAACAGTGACTTAAATGGCAAATGTATATTTACCCCGTTTCTTTTGTAGTAAATGTAGGTTTTCATGACTTGAACAACTCTACACATATAACAAATGCATTGATACATCCACACAATGATATCTGCAAAAGTTATGGTGCACAAATTAAATGCTCCTTTCATTACATCTTTAGCACTGTCTTGCAAATTGGAAAATACTTTAGCACAATTCAAGGGATAAAAAAATTACATTACATACTCTAATTCTGTTTTGTAAATCCCATAGATTTTTATTGATGGTGATAAATCCATTTAGTTTTCAGTAAGAGTTACTACTACTACTTTTCCTAGCAATATTTCAAGACTGAAAAAGTGCAGTTTCTAGGGCCAAGAAAATAACTCAAGTAAAACAAGTTCTTGAGACACAAAGGCCAGGATGGTCAAAAGCAGACAGGCTCAATCAGATCACAGTAAACACCTGAAATGGAAGACTTTCCTGCCCCTTTGTGAAAGTACATGATCTTTTGCACCACATAAAACTACTTTTGGAGATTAATTAACATTTAAACAATATTCCAAAGAGAAAAAATTATCCTTTCACTCAATATATAATTTTTTTAAAAGAAGGCTGAACATAAGTTCACTGTATGTGAAAAACTGTTTCTTCAACAATAAGGATACTGAAATCTAAGCTTTATGTAGATAAACAAGCTAGGATTGAAAAGACACACAGACACCTTCCCCCAAAACAATGGCCTTTGATTTTATTCTTTAGTCTTTTTCAAGCTGTCACTATAACTTTACATTTTGTACAGTATTTTGTGTATCAAGGGAAAGAATTATCTTTAACAAGATTCCATGTATTACAATATCAAGGACCGTTGTATTTGCACCCATGATGTTTAAAAAATCTCTCAGACAAACCATGTAGAAATAAGTATGCAAAAACTGCAAAGAAAAACATTTAAGTAGCCAAAATTAAAAAGACCTTTGTGTGAACCACACAGTCTAGCTCAGTTTCTACTAGGCTATTGCAGCCAAGTAGTCCTTAACCTCAGTTGGAGTGAGCCTCCTAAAACCAGCTTCATTACAGATGCCAACTTCAATGTTGTCTTCTGTCATCTGTCCTTCAAAGCTCTCCTGTTAAAAAAAACTACAGTTCAGTGAATTATATCAGTGAACACATAAGAAACTTCTTTCTTAAATACTTTGCTAACCTTTAGTGTTAAGATAGCTGTATGAATGGCATCTTCAAGCTCCAAATCTTCATTGTATCTGTAAACAGACATTCATTTATTTCAGCATAGGACAAAAACCTTTACAAATTTTAATAATCCTGGAGTATCTAAAATCCCCAAAACTACTAAAATCTTTCTGTTTCTCATACAAATATTATTTGTAAACACAGTGGCATTAATAGCAAAAGTTATTATTTGTTAAAAAAAATCCCCACTTTTCCTACTGACATTGTATATAACATTGCTGCAAATGTGCTGAATATAATGTTTATTGCACTCAAGTAATTCTACATAAACACAAAAGTTGGAATTTAAATAAATCAAACTTCCTGTGCATGCATAAACAAGTACACTGGAAGTATCATACCTTAAGTATTTTAAAACTTTGTTCTTACAATTTAAAAAGTGTGCATTTAAAAAAAAATGGCTATTTTATATAGAACCTGAACAAAACATAGTATCCTTTCAGAGAAGTATCAAATACATTACCTTTTCTCAAGAAATGTTTTCCCATTGACGTAATTTTTTCCCATTGCTGTTGCTTTCCAGGCAAAATAAGCTCCCTGTAAAAGCAACAATCCATTGATTGAACTGCTTTGTGTAACTTAGTGAAACACTATGTATTCAATTACTTGGTAAAAAAGTACAGAAGCAATTACGAAAATACTGAGTGTTCTGAGACCACAGGAGAAAATTTTCAATCATATTGAGACAAATTTTATATGGGAACATATTCTGTGAAACTCTACAAAACGTATATTGGGCCCCATCTAATATCATCCTCCTGCTGCTTTGAAAGATGCATTTAGTAAGTCATTAGCATGGATTTGATTTGGGATTCCTTAAACGGAAATAGTACATTTGCCTTTGAGCAAATGTACACTCAAGTCCTTACTGAGGCTCACCCCACACATTCTTCTTTTTGAAGTAATGTGACTTGTTGCAAATCAGCCATCTGATTTATGTTCACTACCACTGAGATAGTCATCGCTTCTATTCCCTCCTCTAGCATGAGGACCAGCCTCAATCAAACTGCCTGAAACAAGGCATCTGCATTTTGATTACACTGGAGCATCAGGCAATTCAAACCCCTGGAAGTTGCAATGATCACTACAATGACCTCATTTTTTCGTCTGGGGCACTGTACCTCTCACATGCATCAAACAGTAGTTTTTCTGAAGTGCAGTGCAAACCCAGCAAATAAACTCATTTAAATTAACCACTGTCATTAAATACCAAAGCATGTGCATTAGATTTCACAATACAAGAGGTTTTGGCTTAACTTCTATCCAGTTTGGAGCACTATAAACAGTCAATTTCTTTTTTCCTAGTAGCTGTTTTTGCTAGCACTATCAACTAGGTGGAAAGTATGAAAACGGGTGATCTCCCTCAGAAACAGCTGCCATCCCTCAAGCAGTACAGGAATATGTAAGCATAGAATGATGCAGGCTTGCTCCAAGAACCTACTAAAATGACCCATTTTGACTTCTGAAGTTATCTTTCATTCTAGCTTTGTATTATTATTGTCATCATAGAAAGTATTTCATGAGCACATGCAGTTTCACATGTTTTATCAGAGCAGCAGAACTTACAAGTGTAAGATACTTACAGATGGATCTGACTGAAATAAATACGGCCGCCCTTCATTCCAGCCACATATTAGCAGTGATACGCCAAAGGGACGAACGCCACTACAGGCAAACAAAACATAATAAATTATCCAGTGAAAGTCAAAGGTGACTAATTATTTTGGATGTGTTCATCTCCTCCCCAGACCAGGGCTGTAATAAGGACGAGTCAACCAACAGAACAAAACCAGAAGTGTCCTGCCTTGGCTAACATGTTTGTGTGCAAGATGTGGAGACCCATTCTCACCCACTGCCAGACAGTGCTCCTCCCAGCGGCACACTTTCTGTGCATGTTCTCCACTGAAAAACTACCTTTTCCACAAAAACTCCAATCACTGGGTAGCTATTACTCATTACATTTAAACAACACAATCTTTCTAAGCAACTCTGCAATTCCAGCACATACCCAGACTGTGTGTACTCCTGCATCACAGAAGCAATTCTCTGTACTAGCTGAGCTGTTGGAATGGGCTCATGATAAACCAAGTAATACTGCTGGGCCAGCTTCCGAGCTCTGTGCACAAGTACTCTGAAAGCAAAGACAAAAGTATTATGTCCAAAAAATTCCAACTAGGACTGAAAACTCATAATAATAAATATCTATTCAGGACTTGTACACCAGGCATAACATCAATCTAAGAATACAAGACCGTGCTGAGCTATCTTTATCAACCAAGTAGTTGCTGAAATATTTAAAGTAAAAGTAAGGTTGAATTACACTGCTTTCATTCTTTGGATACAAGGTTATTTGACAAGTTAATGAATATATTAAGAAAAACTTCAAGTGAATGATATTTACAGTGCAATGTAGTATTATGACATACACCTAGGAAGAAACATAGCTACCTGTTACTTAAACTTCTTGTATGAATATGCATCTAAATGGTGATCAAACAAAATGTTTTAATACCTGTAATCTGGACCCATACCACTGTACACTAAACCTATATGTTTGGTAATTGGTTCTACTTTGTGGACACTCCTTTCATCATACAGAATGGACTTCTGCTTCTTCTCAGTTGCCAACACCACTCCATTTGCAGCTGAAAAAGAACAAAAAAAATCTTTAAAAATTAAACTAAAATTAGCAGTCAAAACACAGAATAAGGTTATTAAACGGTAAATTTCATTCTCTCTTTTTAAAAGCTGTCCGAGCTTACAATTAGGTAAAAGAGAGACACTTTGATGAGCACATCCAACACGTTGTTTCTTTCTTTAAATAACCACACAGCTCCCATAATCCCATTCTAAAAAATTTGTATAACATTAATAATTGAGCAATCTAAGTAACTTTTTTTTTGTGTGTGTTATTTCTATACATAAGGACAGGAACACTCAAAAAACCCCTAAAACTAAGCACCTACTTCTACCAGCTGAATGTCTCCAAAATCACCAAAAAAAAGAACCCCAGGAAACATTAAACCTATTAAAACATGTAAAAATCCACTGAATGACTAACAAAATATGTAATAGAAAGAAAGATAAAGAAGGATCCAATACAAAGGACCTAGTACATGATCCAAACTGGTTTATTTCTCTCAAAAAATGGTCAAAATTCCAAATCCGTCAGTATTTTCAGGACATACCTTTAATCCCAACTGATGGAGCTCCCGCAGCTACTGCAGCTAGAGCATATTCAATCTGAACAAGCTTTCCCGAAGGACTAGAAAGGAAGAAGCAAAATAAAGTTTTCCACTCAGTAGGAAAAAGTCTTCAGGGTGTGTCGTGACTTTCTATTGAAATTACATTGTAATTTCCAAAAATTTTTGTGTGGTTTTCAGAAGTTTTCAAGACACTGATGATCACTGCTGAAAGGAGCCAGAAAACACAGCTATGCTTTTTGGCTGACAAGCACACAAGGTCAATGGCACAAGACAGCAACAACTCCCATCCATTCTCTGGTATTCCTGCATTTTGTTTTAACAATCCATGTTATTCTGGTAATGGATGCAGAATCATCAGAACAGAGCTGCAGGTGTCAAGCAAAGTAAGTTACAAAGTAACATATTCAGAAGGACAGAGGTGGAGGGGTCCATTCTCCAACCCCAGGAAAAAGGACACCAGAGACAGCCACTCACTGGACAAATGATTTTGCAAGTGGATCTATTCTATTCTCTAGGCTGTATTTCAGACACTGCTGCTTTAATAGTTGCAGAATTAAAATGGGATATTATGTAACTCAAGCAAACAATAATCAATCAGTGTAGTCATTTATACACTGAGGAAACAGGGTGTAAGGGAGACAAAGTAGTACTTCTGGTTTTTCCACTACAAAATATAACAAATCATAACAATCATTCCAAGTACGTAGTACTTCTGTAAAATACACAAAGTTTGTAACTCCCTTAGGAAGCCATTTCTGAAAACCAATAAGGAATTCAATCTACTTGAATAGAGCAAGCATGTTGGGCTGCTTCCATCCATTAAGAACATTATTTTCATCATTTTAGGCTGCAAACCGCTTCATTTGCTCAACTGCAACAAGCCTTTAGCAATTCCTTTTGCAATTACTCAGCATGACTCTCGGAAGAGATTAAGGAGACACTTCACCACCAGCAGCATAAAGGTTCTTGTGTCCAGTTTTTCTATTTTCTATATGCAACATAGGTCTGAATACCTTAATAGTTTCAAAAAATGAATGGAAGGTATTGTCCTTTACTCTGAACTAATCTTCAGTCTAGGTATTAGAGCAACACCTCAACAGACATCGCGCCAATAACATATTCACTCTTGCATGCTATCGTTCCACATTCAGGCTGTGCACAACACCAAGTGCAAGGAGAGCAGCGACTGCCAAGCTTAGCAGGAAGGAACACAAACTATTTAAAAACTCATCTGCTTCACTCATTCCCACATCTGCAAAGCTTGTTCTGAAGCAAGCTCTCAGGACACCACAGCTCAGCTGCCACTACGCATTTCCAGTTCGCTCAGAAACACAGAAGTATTCCCCAGCCTATAGTGTGTGTGTGGTGATCCCGAGTTTGCTAAGCCAAGCACTTGCTGTAAGGTGTTACCAGTGTAGAGACAGATCTTAACGCGGTCCTGCAGCAGCTCTGTCTCTCAGCAACGAGGGGACACAAGCGGCGCCCACACTGGGGCCCGAGGCCCGCGACAGACACCAGGTGGGACCCAGGACCCTCCCCGCCGCCCTTCAGGAAGCCTTTAGGCAGCTGCATGTCCCCCTCGGCCGCCTGACCCCCGCCGCTATCCCCACGCCCGTCACTCCTATCCAGGTCCAGCCCCCGCTGCCCCCAAGCGCTCGCAGGCCCGATGACTCTGCAAAGCGCCCCCTCGGTCCTGTCTCGCCGCGGCCGGCAGGCCGCCCCGCTCAGGGTGCGCGCCGTTCTCCCGCTGGCCCGGCAGCCCGCCCGCCTCTGTCCCCCGAGCTCACAGCCGCCCTTGCCCCAGCACCTGAACGTGGTGAGGGAGAAGCTGTAGCCGCGCTCCGCCATTTTGGCACCACCCCTACGGTCCCCGCGCCGGCTCCTCGGCGCAGGCGCGGATGCCGCTCCCGCTCCTAGAGCGGAGGCACTGCGAGCGCGCTGATTGGCGGGTCGTTGGCTGGTGCCTGAGCGTGCCGGGATGCGGTTGGTGGAGAGGCGTGCCGTAAGGCATACTGGGAGTGTGAGTCCTCCATCCACCCCTCACCGCCCCGCCCCCCCGGTAGCGAGAGCAGTGCTGGGACGTGGAGTCCCTGTCCTGCCTCCCTGCAGTGTTGTGACATGCTGAGGGCACTCGGTTTCCCAGAAGGCTCAGGAAGAGAGGCGGCTCCTCCGAGGGCTCAGTGGGGCCGTGTGCGGTTATGGCGGTGCTCGTGCTGGTCCGCTCTCCGCTGCCGCGGCTTCGCACTCTGCTCCAGCGCTGCTGGGGGAAGCTGGAGCGCGGCCTCTGGCCGGGTGTCTTCGGGGGCCAGAGCCCGCCCTGGGGTAGGTCCCGGCCTCTTCTCCACCCAGCTGAAGGAACTGGACGCGTTCCTTTGTCATCTGCCTTGGGAATGGGAGTAGATGATCTTAGAGGTCCCTTCCAATGCCATCGATTCTGTGATTCTGTGAGGGCGACGTCAGGGCTGAGGGACTCGTTTAACTTCTGAAAGGCGGAGGGAGGGAGCTGGGGCAGGAGGGCGCGGCCCTGGCGTCAGTGGGGGAGTGGGGCGGGGGCGCCTGGCCTTGCTTCGGGGGTGGCAGCAGCGTCCGTGTCGTGTTTCCTCGACCGCACGGAAATGGGGCTTAGCTGTAAGGAATTTCTTCCTCGCACAATCACAGATTATGGTGAGCTGGAGGGAGGACACAAGGGTCATCAAGTCCAACTCAGCCCTGCACAGGACAGCCCGAAGAGTCACACATGAGCTTCCAAACCAAACGCTTCTTGAACTCTGTCAGGCTTGGAGCTGTGACCACCTCCCTGAGAAGCCTGTTCCAGTGCCCAGCCACCCTGGGCAAAGAACTTTTTCTTAATGTCTGACCTAAGTCTCCCTTAATTCAGCTTCATGCCATTCTCTCGAGTCCTGTCACCACAGAATCAGTGCCCCTCTGCTTCCCCTCATGAGGAAGTTATAAATTCTGATGAGGTCTCCCCTCAATCTCGTTCAGGCTGAATAGATGAAAATAACCTCAGCTGCTGCTTGTATGGCTTCCCCTCCAGGCTCTTCACCATCTTCATGGCTCTCCTTTGAATGCTGTATAAGATCTTTATATCCTTCTTATGTTGTGGTTCCCAAAACGGCACACCATATTCAAGGGAAGGCTGTACCAGTACAGAGTAGAGTGGGACAATCAGCACTCGTCTTTTCCTTTGTCATGCAGGACCAGCACTAGCTATGCAAGGCCCGGCTCTTGTTCCCCAAGGGATAAATGATGCCGAGGTGCCGAGCCTGTTTGAGAGCGTGGTGTGGATGGCGGCGCCCAAGCAGAGGCGCACCATCGAGGTGAACCGCTGCCGGCGCAGGAATCCCAGCAAGCTCATCGAAATAAAGGTAAGCAGCAAAGTCCTTGCTCTAGAGAATCGTTGAAGAGGGAAATACTGACTGTAAAACCTCTCTGGAATTTATAAATTAATAAGCTTAAAAGATACTGTAATCTTTTAAAATCCTTTGTTGCAGGATGTAACATCATGTGTGACAGTAGTCTGAGGTTAAATAAACAGCAACCCTTGAGGCGCAAGCCAACAAAATGTGAATTTCAGCTGAACAGATAATGTAAATGGGAAAAGCCTACATTTTCTGTGCACCTAAGAGAGTCCATAGGTCTTCCAAACATAATTAGGCATAACGACTTAGATACTGAATTTGTAGGCTGTTTTTAGTAGAAAGCATTTGACATAGCAACACATTACTGAAAAGTTACGTAGAATGCATTTTTAAATGGTAGGCGAATTTCTCTTATTGAACATTTTTATTTGTAGTAATTTCCTGTTTCTTTTTTTGTTGCTGTTCAAACTACAAAATTTCATGTTTTCCACTGTCATTTTAGAGGAACATAGATGTTTGTCCTGAATGTGGAAACTTGAAGCAGAAACATGTCCTTTGTGGCTATTGTTACACAAAGGTCAAAGAAGAAACTCGACTGATACGGATGGAAATATACAAGAAGGAAGGAGGACCTCTTAATGCTCCAACTGTAGAGACTGTTGTCCTTTATGAAGGAGAAAAACCCACAGAAAAAGATGAAGGCAAGCAGATCATTGAAAGAGCCAGGAAGCGTCCATCTTGGTTTGTTCGAAATTGATGCTGTAGAATTAATGGTAGCAAAAGCAGCTGGTGCAGGAAGAGAATTCATGGTTTTCAAGAATGTTTTTCTCCTTCACTCAGTGTGAACAGAGCTCTTCTGAACTTTTGGGAAGCCTGCTTGAATTTTGTGTCATGCCATATGATTTTACAGTCAGGTGTTTCTCTAGCATGCAGTGGGAATTGCTACTCAGTGATACATCACAGCAGTCAACAGAGAGAAATGAGGATCTGCCTTGGATTTGGCTATCTGTATACTGTACTCTGAACATTTTGTATGCTAATGTTCTATGCTGGTTTTGTAAATAACGTCTTTTAAATTCGTGGATGTACAGTAAAGTTTGTTAAGTGGCCCAGGGAAATTTGCTTTCTGATTTTGGCTGCTGCTTTTTCAGTGGGGGAAAAATATTTAAAAGTGATATTGATTAGAAACAAAGGATATTTGCAAGGAAAGATGCAGTTATTTGGTTATTTCCTTTGTGTGGATCTCTCCACAATGCTGCTGTTTGAGGTAATTGGTGATAGTCGTAGGTTTGAACAAAATAGTGGTTGTCACTTAGTATTTGCATTTTTTTCTGCACCGGATGAAAGTTGAGTGTTCCTTGCAGTTGTCAGTATACAAGATAATTTTCTATCTTGAAGGGATGTGGAAAACCTGTTTTTCCCCCTCAATGTACACTTGAGTAAAAAAAACAAATTGAAATGTAATGACTGGAAATCTGTAAATGTGACAGGATTCAAAGCTGTTTCTTTGCAGCTCTTTAGTAGTCTGGGTAGTCAGTGTGTGCTTGGAAAACCGTGCACAGCCATGGTGCCTTCAGCTGGAGTCCTGGGCAGAGAGGAGGAAGCTCTGCCTCCACTCTGCACTGGTGCTCTTCAGAGGTGCAGTTGCAGCACCTGCCTGGATTTTCACTTTGGTTTTAGCCATACAGCAGCACCACTGCATTAGGGGTTTAAATCTGTTCTCAGTTTTTGTTTGGGATTTCAGTATACACACAGTACTCTTTGGTATTGTGGCTCAGCCACCCTAGTAGCTATTTGCTGCCAAATTATGTGAACCCACTCCAACCCTATCACAGAATCACTGGTTGCAAGATCATCTAATCCAACCCATGCCCTAATACCTCAACTAAACCATGGCACCACATCCAGTCTCCTTTTAAACACATCCAGGGATGGTGACTCCACCACCTCCCCCAGGCAGACAAGTCCAGTACTTCCATCACTGTTGCCATAAAAAACTTTTTCCTAATATCCAACCTGTATTTCCCTTGGCATTAGCTTAAGATTGTGTCCTCTGGTTCTGTCAGTTGCTGCTTGGAGAAAGAGACCTACCCCCACCTCACTACAAACACCTTTCAGGAAGTTGTAGAGAGTGACAAGGTCACCTCTGAGCCTCCTTTTCTCCAGTCTGAACAACCCCAGCTCCCTCAGCCGTTCCTCACAGGTTTGTGTTCCAAGCCCCTCACCAGCCTCGTTGCCTCCTCTGGATGCGCTCAAGTGTCTCAATGTCCTTCCTAAACTGAGGGGCCAGAACTGGACACAGCACTCCAGGTGTGACCTCACCAGTGCTGAGCACAGGGGAAGAATGTCCTCCCTGCTCCTGCTGGCCACACAATTCCTGAATCAGGCCAGGATGTCCTGGCCTTCTTGGCCACCAGGGCACACTGCTGGCTCATGTTTAGTCAGCTGTCGATCAGTACCCCCAGGTCCCTTTCTGCCTGGGCACTGTCCAGCTACACTGTCCCCAGCCTATAACATTGCAGGGGGTTATTGTGGCCAAAATGCAGGACTCAGCACTTGGACTTATTAAACTTCATCCCATTGGACTCTGCCCATCCATCCAACCATTCTAGGTCTCTCTGCAGAGCCCTCCTACCTTCCAACAGATCAACACATGCTCACGGCTTAGTGTCATCTGCAAATTTACTAATGAAAGACTCAATACCCTCATCCATGTCATCAATAAAAATATTTAACACACTGGCCCCAGCACAGACCCCTGAGGAACTCCACTGATGACTGGCTGCCAGCTGGATGCAGCCAGTTCTTTGGGCCCAGCCATCCAGCCAGTTCTTAACCCAGCAAAGAGTGCTCCTGTCCAAGCTATGAGCTGCCAGCTTTTCCAGGAGTATCCTGTGGGAGACAGCGTCAAAGGCCTTGCTGAAGTCCAAATAGACAACATCTACAGCATTTCCCACATCCACCATGTGGGTCACTTGATCATAAAAGGAGATCAGGTTGGTCAAACACAACCTACTCCTCCTAAACCCATACTGGCTGGGTCTGATACTCTGGCCATCCTGTAAGTGCTGCAATGATACTCAGTATAAACTTGTTCCATTACCAGGAACTGAGGTCAGGCTAACTGGCCTATAATTACCAGGATCCTCCTTCCTACCGTTTTTGTGAACGAGTGTCACATTGGCCAGCTTCCAGTCATCTGGAACCTCCCCAGTGAGCCAGGACTGTTGGTAAATGATGGAGACTGACTTCACAAGCTCATCTGCCAGCTCCCTCATCACCCTGGGATAGATCCTATCTGGTCCCATAGATTTATGAACATCCAAGCATCTCAGCAGTTCTCTGACTGCCTCCTCTTGGATAACGGGGGGAGTATTCTGCTCCCTGACATCATCTGCCAACCAGGAGAACAGTTGTCCTGAGGACAAACGTCTTCCCACTAAAGACTGAGGCAAAGAAGGTATTAAGCACTTCTACCTTCTCCTCATCTGCAGATACTAAGTTCCCTCCCTCATCCAATAGAGAACAAAGATTGGTCTTACCCTTCCTTTTACCATTAATATATTTGTAAAAACAGTTTTTGTTATCCTTTACAAAAGTTGCCAAATTAATTGAGCTTTGGCCTCCCTAATTTTTTTCCTCCATGCTCTAGCTGCACCCTTAAATACTTCCTGAGAGATCTGACCCTCCTTCCAAAGATGATATTTTATTCATAAGTTCCTTCAAAATCTCATTGCCCATCCAGGCTGAACGTTTGCCTCATCAATTCATCTTTCGGCACACAGGGACAGTCTGTTCTGTGTCCTCAAGATCTCTGTTTTGAAGCATGCCCTTCTTTCCTGGACTCCTTTGTTTTTAAGGGCTGCTTCCTAAGGAACTCTGAATAAGTCTCCTATATAAGCCAAAGTCTGCCCCTTGGAAATTCAATGTAAAAGTCTTATTGATGTTCCTCCTGATTTCTCCAAATATCGAGAACTCTATAATTTCATTATCACTGTGCCCCAAGCGGCCTCCAACCACCACATCTCCCACCAGCCCATCTCTATTTGCAAACAACAGATCTAACACTGTCCCTCCCTTGGTGGGCTGCGACAAAAAGTTACTCTCCACACACTAAGAACTTCCTGGACTGCCTTTTTTCTGCTGTATTAAGTTCCCAGCAGATGTCTGGTAGGTTGAAGTCACCTACAAGAACAAAGGCTGGTGATTCTGAAACATTCTCTAGGTGCTTATAGAATAAGTTGTCCCGTTCTTCTTCCTGGTTGGGTGGATGATGACTCCCAGTAGGATGTCAGCCTTGTTAGTCTTCCCCTTAATTCTTACCCATAGGGATTTAGCATTAGTTTCAATACCCATGGCATCAAAAGCTTCCCTAATGTAAAGGGCCACCCTTCCACCTCTTCTCCCTTTCCTGTCTCTTCTGAAGAGCTTGTAGCCATCCAGTGCAGTGCTCCAGCTGTGTGAGTCATCCCACCATGTTTCTGTGATGGTAACTACATCATAGCTCTGCTGTTGCACCGTGGCCTCCAGCTCTTGTTTGTTACCCATGCTGTGTGCATTGGTATGCATGCACCTTAGCTGGAGCTTCACCTCTAGCTCAGGCTTACCACCCTCGGGCCTGCTTTCAGACAGCCCAGCTGCATCCCCTTCCCCTTTCAAACATAGTTTAAAGCCCTCTCAATGAGTTGTGCCAGTTTGTGTTAAAATCCTTCTGCCCTTAACACAGAGATGGAGCCCATCCAGTTCCAGCAGGCTAGGTGCCATAAAAGTTGTCCCATCATCAAAGAACCCAAAATTCTGCTGAAGGCATTAACACTTGAGCCAGTTGTTGACAATGTGGGCTCTCCTATTCCTTTCATTGTTTTTCTCTGCCACCAAAGGGACTGTTCCCTTTAGCAGAATACTACCTGTGTCTGGGTTGTCCCTCTTATTTCCTTGGCACTTGAGTGTATGTGCTCCTTTTCTTCCTGGTTCAGGGAGCTGCGCTGACTTAAAACTGTTCCTTGGCTTTCTACTTTTTTTTTTTTTTTTTTTTTTTTTTCCTCTGTGTGTGTGTGTGTGTGTGAATCTCCCTGTAGGGATCTTCTGTCAGGGTCAGAAAAGTGGCAGTGTGGACTGTAGGAATATGAAAGTGGAGGACACAGGACCACACTTTCCACGATAGCCTTTATTTGTAGTTGTCTGAGCTCCTTATGTGTGCTTAAGGAGTGGGCTGGTGTGTGCTGGAATGTTTCACTTTTGCTTTCCTTGCTCTGGATCCCATGCTTTGAAGCATAACTGATAGTAACAGATGTTGGTGGAGATATTACATTTCCTCCATAAATTAAGGGCATAATGAAAGTTGATAAGTGTAAATTGATGCCATTCAGTTGACAGTATCCAAGCAAACAGCGTTAGTCCTTTTGATTTGTCCAAACAGGATTTAGTCCAGTCATGTCTATTTTTTGCTTGTTCAGAAATGGAGCCAATAAAAGGCATCCAGCAGGATGTGGAGTGGAAAGCTGACTTTTGACAGAACTATATGGGATGAGACTGACACATTAGAGGTGGGATTAGCCAAGCAGTAAGGCAGACACATACACACCTTTCCCACCGGGCAGTGTATTTTAGAGAGAGGTGAGGGTGCTTTGATTTGTCCACATATAGGGCCAATTACACCTTGCCAATTGCACTTAGTTGCTTTTTAGATATTAATATTTGACAGTTCTGTAGGGAAAAAGCTGAATAGGCATCACTTCCTCCAAATCAAGATCAAGATCAGTGAATCCTTACAGGTAAGAAATCAAGCAAAGGGGCAAGACACCTGCATAGATGAGCAAGGAGCTCCTGGCAAAACATTAAGAGAACAAGGAAGTTTATAGAAGCTTGTGAAAAAAGGGGCAGGGTTCTTGGGCACTTGGGAGGGATATAGGAATGTTTTCAGAGTATACAGGAATGAGATCTGGAAGGCTAAGGTCCATTTGGAATTAAATCTGGCGAGAGATATCAAGGACAACAAACAGGGGCTTCCTTCAGTACATCAGTAGCAACAGGAAGATTTGGGAAAACATGGGCTCACTGCTGATGAGAGAGAAGGCAGAGTTATGGAGTCTCTATTTGCTTCAGTCTTTACTGCTAAGGCAGCCCTCAGGAATTTCTGACTCTGTAGGCAAGTGAAAAAGTCTGGAGAAAAGATTTTGTGTTGAGGAGTATCAGATTAGCATTTTGAGTGTCAAGGCAAACCTAACACCCACAAATCCATGAGATGCACCCTCACATGCCAAGGGTTATTCCTAAATTCATGGAGAGGTACATGAGAACTCAAACTTCAAAGAGAGCAAGAAGGAGTACAGGATCCAGGGAACTACAAGCCAGTTAACCTCAATCCCTGGAAAGGTGATGAAACGGCCTGGTTGTCATCTCCAAGTGTGAAGACAAAAAAGAAGGTTATGACAAGTAGTCAACATGGATCCACCGAGGGGAAATCATGCTTGGCCAACCATCCTTGTATAATGGAATGACTGGCTGGGGGAATGAGGGAAGAGCAGTGGATAGCATCTACCTTGACTTCAAGGCTTTGGACACTGTCTTCCCCAAAATTCCCGTAGGTCAGAGCTGGTGGAATGGCAGATGCCAGAGTGTTCTGATCATCACCACAGAGTCCTGCTCCTCCAGATGGAGGCCTCTGTACCTGGCAGCATTCCCCAGGGATGAGCAGGGGCTCCAGTCTTGTTCAACAGTGATCATTAAGGGACTGGATGCCAGGCTGAGGGAATTGCGCCTGTTCAGCCTCGAGAAGAGATGTCTGCAAGGATCTTATCCATGTTTAAACTGCTCTAGATTAACCTGCTTTGGCAGGAGGTTTGAACTAGATGATCTTCAGAGGTCCCTTCCAAGCCCAACCGTTCTGTGGTTCATCTCATAGCCAAACAGTTTATGTTGGCTTATGTTTATTCTGCATTTATGCAATCCAGACAAGAGGAGATGCTTGACAATGTTTCATAGTCGTTTCTGGGTAATGTGAGGGGAAAATCATTTGGTATTCATAGTATCTAAAAGAAAAATTAGAACCAACTGATAATTTGTATAAAACTGGAGATTTGTATATGTAATTGATGTCATAGCAGTTAATTTTCTATAGAAGAAATTTTCTTCAATGAGAGTCAGAACAGTCTTGCTTGAATGACTTTTCCTTCAAAAGCAAAGCTCACTTTCATAGCTTTTTTGTGTTAACTCTGGCAATGTCAAGCTCCATTACCTTCAAATAAAATTGTAAAAAATAAAAATTCCTCTAAAATGTGTAGCCTGGTCTGTTACTTGAAATAAGCCCCATTTAAATATAGTTTTAGAAAAATATAAATCACAATAGTGGTAACATAGAAACACACTTTTGGATACAGTGTAAATTAAAATTAACGAGAGGCAAGCTCGTTGTTGCAAATGCTGTGGTTTAGAATCCGTTTACAAACAAAACTTTTATGCACCAGTAATTTCATTTTGATTCTTTGGGTAACCTGCTAGAAGTTGAAATTGACATTTTTTGTCTAAAAATTTCATATGATTAAATACATGTGATATTTGATTATATTTTTTCTTCTTATGTAAAATGTAATTTATTTTACATTTTAGAAACATCCATAAAGATGATGTAATATTGTAAAATACAAAGATGCATGCTGCTAAATAATTTTGTATAGTACTAAGATCTGCAGGCATAGAGACGATCTCTGGTAGTGATCAATTATGATATCCTTAGAGGCTGATAAACCAAGTTCCCCTTTAATCACTCATTTAGTGAGGAAATGTTAATAAAATGTTTCTGTACAGGAACAACTATTCTGTTGACTATCCTGTGCTGGCATTTGATGTAGATACCCTCCTTCAAAGCACTAGGTGGCAGAGCAGTGCAGGTTTCAGGCAGGTGCAAAACAAAAGCCCAAGATCTCAAGTGCGATAGGAAACAGATTCAAAGAATTTACACCTGTGTAAGCAGAACTTCTGCAAAAAGACTGAATTTGATGAATACGAGGAAAAATACAGTAATTGTTATGAAATATAAATTAATGTATTGTTCCAACTAGATTTAATTCCATCTATATGGAGAACTAATACGCTAGCTTTTGTTAATATTTATGCACATCTGTTCTTTACTGGGTGAATTATTTGAAATTGAAGTTTTACCTATCATTTCTCCTTAATTACAGATGGTTTTTCATGTTGTTTTCTAGACCTATAGAAAATAATGTCTATATATTTCTATGCCTATGTGTACATCTAATTTATGCAGCTAGAAAGTCCCAAAAATAATAGGTCTGATGGCATTCCAGTGAATTTCAAGGTATAATTGTCTAGAATTCATAGAGCCATAAGGATCTATTTGTAAAAAGCAGACAGAAGCTGGAAAGAAAGGGAAAGCAGTGTGGTGTTTCAAAAAATACTAGTTGCTCAGAAGGGAATAGAAGATTTTGTGCCCCATCAAAGGTTTGAAATGTTTTAGAATCACCGGAGTGATAAAGATTCCAGTGTCTTTAGAACTTGTGAATTAATATTTAAGTAAGATATTAACAAATTCCTTCTTTCACCTCACACGACTGTATTGTGTAATTAATGCTGTGAAGGAGGATCAATAAATATGTGATGTTTCCGAATAATTTACCTCACCCTTAACCTGCCGAGGGCTGAAGAATGAGGCCAAATGGAATGAAAACCCATGATATGAATGCAAAGAAAATAGACTATGCAGCAGTGATGGATCTAGTTTTGCATACTCTTATGTATATTCATAGGAGATTCTGTTGAAGTCAGTGGTGTATAATTCAAGGGAGAATTTGGTCCAATGTACTGAAACATGGGCATATGGATGTATGCAAGTATATCTATCTAATGCAGAGCCTGTACCTGGGAAACTACTGCTGGGCACACCAAACAGATTTGGTTTATGGCTGGAAACTAAGATTGCCTTTGATGAATGTTGTAAATTGAGTCTAATCAGTTGATGTCTTTCAAACATCCTACATTTCAGTTTCAGCTCCTATATTTTCCTCACTAGTTGAAGACAATACACATATTTAGAAGAAGAAAGTTTATAGGATTAATTTCATGTTTAAAGTGCTGGGCAAATCTATGAAAAAGAAACGTGAAACTGGAGCAGAAGACCCAAAACAAAGCCTTTGTGGAGTTGTCAACATGCAAAATATAGCAGGGAGTTCTCTGGAGTGCCATTGCTGAATCCTGTGTTTTTAATTTTTTGGGGTTTTTTTTCAAATGAAGCAAATTTCCTGATTCTAAGATGGTGGGTTGGAAATGAAGAAGCAAAGATTTGGAAAAGCACTCAGAAGAAATCTAGCCCTAGATTATAATTTTCTAGCATGTTCTACCTTTTAAACTAATCCTAAGATTTTGAAAAATTTGGATATACTTATGCAAATACACAGGCATCTGTTTCCTTTGATTTCTTCAAAGGGTACAGACCCTTCTCTATACAAGATGATTCTGATGGAGCTATTCTCACTAAACTAAGCATTTCATACAGAAATGTTTTGACATGTCCTGGTTGTAAGGCACAATGACATTTTATGTGTCCTAAATTTGGAATCAGCTCACCAAGGCACAAGAGGAATAGGCACCATCAATGCAGCATGTGTCATGGTGTAAGAGGGACAATGAGAGCCCCTACTTGTGGGGCTGGCAGCTTTTACATCCATTCCCAAGATAGACTAAAGCTGTTTCTATTCTCAGCCCCATCACACAGCTCATCAGCTTGTCTATCAATATGGCTTTCAGCTCTCCTTTCCATTATGCTGTAGCTCTAGAGCACATTATGTGACATTCTCTCAGTGGAACTAAGGATTTTGAACAGGCTGTTGGAAAGATATATATTTCATTTTATAATCTGGGATTACTATTAAATACAAAGAATAAAGGTTTTCAGGGGGCTGTACTGAACAGCTTAAGGCTCAAAATTGACAGACCACTCCAATATGAAAGGTTTGTTCTAAATATATCTGGTTTGGAAGTTCCTGCTCATTCATCTTTTGGCAGCTCCTACTCAGTCATAGCCAGATCAAGTAGAGTATCTAAGGTGTTTTGAATAACATCAGAAGTCTGTCCAATTATAGGTACCTTACATAAATCTGCCTCTCTTAAACAGGATAAATGATATCTTGATCTTCAAGAAGTTGTTGTTTTCCGTAGGATTTCTTTTAAATGAAATTGTAATTCCAAGTGATTGAGAGGCTGGTTATAAAACATGAAGCTGTTGGTTACAAAGTCAATTAATAAGATAATGAAATCTTTATTTTTAAATTTTCGATTTTTAAAATGGAAGTCAAGGAAATAAAAATTAAGCCTGTCCGTTTTCAACACCCCTCGTGATATATCACTTGAGCCCAAGGGTCCAGGTGTGTCACAGTCCTTTGAATAAGATCATTTGTGAACAGAGGATGTAATCTTTCAGGAGTTCAGGAGAATGCTCACATATTTCAATTTCTCTTGCCACAGATGAGTATTTGTCAGGTATTTTTGTGCAGAACAGAGCAGATTACCACAGGGTTACTACAGAAAAGGAACAGAGGAAGGGTTAAAGCCCAAGAAGGTCATTGGCAAGTGTGTAGAAGTAAGAGGCATGCAGTGCCTGTGTGTGCAATACACAGAGTACAACAGGAGCTGCTGCAGGAAATGCAACTGAGTAAGTGCAAAGTGCTGGTGTGTGTGGCCCTGCAGAAACGGGTGCAGGGCAGACACCATGCCCACATACATCACTTTGGTAGTAGCAAGTTGAGTTGGAAGCTAAATGGCACGATTACTATGTGACAGGTGGCAACCTGAAGTGCCAAAAGAACAAGTGAATTTCTCAAAATTGCTCCCTCCGTTGGTGGCAGGGGAAGGAACTGGAGCTATTTGCAGATTATCAGCCTGTTGTGTTCTCTGCTATCACAGGTGAGGGAATAATGAGAAATATCACTTGTGGTGACTGTTAATGTGGCCTGGTTTGTGTTGTCATCAAATAAACTACTGCAAAGATATCAGACATAAAAACATCTGATGAGACTCGTCATGGTCATGATGTGACCATCATTGCTCATGATGGTCTTTATCCAGAGTTTTTCAGATAAACTGGAAATCTGATTTTTTACTAAATCATGCCCCCCTTTATTGATCCTTTTTTCCCCTTTCACTTTAAAACAGGAGGAAAAACAGTGAGATTTTTGCAGGAAGCTTCCAAGGACCAAACCCAACCACTTCTCATCTGCAGAAACAGTGTCTACACTAAAAGAAAAGCCATTCTGTGCAATGAGGTTATTTATAAAAGTATGACTCAGCTGGACAACAATGGCAGAATCTGTCCCCAGGAATTTTTAATGTATAAATCTAAAAATAAGAGTAATCCTAGAAGTAAAAGGCTTCTTCTCCACAGATTAGACTCTTTTGGTCCAGAAATAAGGTGCCTTTTTTTATCTGCTGTAAACAAGACATTATGTCTAATAGGAAAAAGAAAAGAAAAAAGCAACCAAACAATACAAGCGATTAAATTGTTAGGAAGAGAAACCTCAGGAATATAAGATCCAGAGATCATTCACAAGCAAAACCAGCAGTACCAATGTGGAAAGAATTGGTTTAGATAATTTCTCAAAGAAATATTTTTTCCTGTGTGACACTTCATACTGAAAAATATGAAGGAAAAGAATTTGCAATAATTTCTTCCTTTGTCTTTCTGATCAAAGAATTGTACTTCATTTTCAAGCCACCAGAGTGTATCTTCCTCATCTTGCTGATTTGGCTGATACAAGTTCAACAGGCAACCAATTGAGAATAGTCAGTTTTGATCAAAAGTAATATAATTCTTTTCGGTTTATTGATGTTATAATAATCCTGATTGCAATGACTTTATCTTCCCAAGAGCATAGACACTGGCTTTGTTAATATGATTTTCAAGAATTCTATTTGTATCAGGAGCATTGCAGTTGAAGCAGGAAAAAAAAAGAGTCCATAACTTTTGACGGACCTTATAGTTACATTTGGGTTACACAAATATGAAGGAGAATCTGAGACTTTAAGCAAGATTCCGTTCTTTTCAAAGATTAAGCTGAAATGAAAAAGCAATGACCAGGGCTAAATATGTTTCTCTGAGTTTTCCCAGCCTGTGGAGGTAAAAAAAAAAAAAAAAAAAGATGAAAGCTCCTTGCTGAATTTAAAGCTGTAGACAGCATTGTTCGACAGGTTGCTTTTTTGTGCATTCTATATTTGTATTCCAAGAGAGTTTCTCTTACACATTCACTGTTAATCATGACTATGAGTAGTTCTGCATAAAAGAGCAGGGAGCAGAAAAAGCTGTGAGAAACATGTGAGTTACAAGGCCCCTACTTCAAGAGTGAAATCCACAGTTACATTTGTCAGGTAGTAGGGACCTAAGTTTCATCATTCAACATCTTCCCTTAAGTCTCAGAGGAGTAGTTGTGGTAAATAATGACAGCTATCTGACCTTCTTAGGTTCTGAGCAGGCAGGAGGGAGCAGAGGCACCAATTTTGAGGCTTATTGCTGCTGCAAGAACTTCTTTTGTCTTCCATGGCCTCTTCATGCTCTGCTTTCCCAGACTCCATCCATGAAGCAATTTTTACTGCAATGCTTGAATATTTAGACATTTGCATTGTAATTTATAATTTGGCCATGGTGGACTCCCCTTTGCTGCTTACTGCCCTGCCAAAATACTCATACCTTTGGCATGTCTTGTGATTTCCCAACCTAATCTCTTATTTTCCCCATTCAGAATTTTAAGAAAATGCTAGTTGTTCAGCACCTTTCTTAAAAGAAGGTCTTATATTTTATACAGCCTGATTTTCCTGGTGTCCTCTTCCTATTTTCTGTGTATGGCCTTAGGGCTAATTTCACCTTTGGTAAACTACTGATCTATGCACCATACCTGAGGAAAAGCATGGTTCTGTATTTCCAGCCAGCTATTGCTGGGCTCTGCAGTAGTCTCTCTGGATTTTGCAAAAAATTAATTTGTGCAGGGCAGAAATAAAGCACTATGCTCAGACTTTCTCAATTTTTTGGTTTGAAATCCTGGACTGGCACAATTCCTGTCTCTACCTAGGGCATTTTCCAGCAAAGCAGAATCCTGAGCCAAAGCTCCAGAGCTGGTCAACAACTTGGTGCAAATTACTTTCAGCATTCAGTCCCTGAGACAGTCAATAAACAAGGAGGACTCCCTGTACCTTGTTGACTTCTTTCCAGTTTGTATTTTCCTGTGAAGAAAAGGACATTGTGCTTCAGTGACATTCAGCCCCTACAAAAGATGGCTTTGTGTCTGCACAGCTCCACGGGCAGCAATACATAACACTAACAACGATGAGGAGTCTGTGCTGAGAAGGAGCCTTCATTTGCTCACCCAGACATGTTTATCCATTTCTTTCTATTTCTGGTCAGCTTGAAAGATGCTGGCAAAGTGTAGAAGAAGAGGTCTGATGCATCACTTATTATGCTGAGGCTAATATGGCTTTATATCTTGTTTTAGCTACAAAGGAAGTCCTGAGGCCATGGGGGATTATCAGAAAAGCAGCAATATGGAAATGTGTATGGACGGGAAAGGGGACTGAACAGCTGGAGAGTACTCAGTGCTGGCACTCTATGGGGTAATCAGAGATCTCATCATAAGTGCCAAGATTGTGTTGTAAGCACATTAATCTCATAGAGTCGTGCAAAGACAGCATGGATAGTTACTTAGGGACCACCATCACCAGTTATGGGTTTTATATCCCATAGTGACCCTCACTAGTTTGATTCCCTTGTCATGGAGTGTATTTGGCTGCTCTACCTTTCGATTAATTAATGCACGATTTCTCTTGAAGCCAGCAGAAAGCCATGTTTTGTAATTAATTAATTTTTAATATTGTGTCTGTGTATGAGAGGTGGTTTAATTAGCCCATCACTTTTCTTGAGGGGTAAGGCTTTTTCCTGCTACTTATTCACACATGTTCCATATATTCTTCCAAGTAGCAGAAAATTTCTTAATATTTTAAGAACTTTTATTAGCTAAACAAGTTCTCTAACAGAGAAATTAATTACTTCATTGCCTTGTTCATAAATTCTTTTCAAGTGGGTGACCTCGTCACAAGTTAATAACTAGAAATGTAGATCACTACGGGAAGCATATATGCAAATTTAGCAACTGAAAGAAAGCTGCCATAAGGATAGTTAATTATGTCATTAAAAAGTGCCTTTTTATTTTCTCTCTGCCATTTCATGTATAATCCCCAAATCCATTCTCCCTCTTGCTTTCCACATTCCCATTCCTTTGTCTCAGTGAAGCTATCCAGTTTGTTTCCCTATAGCCACATCTCTGAATAGTTTGGGTTGGGAGGGACCTTAAAGATCATCTAGTTCCAACCCCCATGCCACGGGCAGGGATGCCTTCTTCCCATATTTTCTTCCAAGGATTGTGGGGGTTGGACTAGATGATCTCCAGAGGTCAATTCCAACCCTAACAATTCATTGTTATCTATTGTACAAAACCTTTATCGTCATTCCCACTGAAGTCTGAGATAACTCATGTTCTTCCCTAGCTCCTGAAACAAATGTTTCCTTCTTCTGATGTCCTGCTTTGAAATGTGTTTGGGAGGGACCTGGTATTTCCACTCAGTTTACTGGGGAAGCCACACAAAAGCTTTGTTCAGGAAAGGTGATGCAAAGAGTTCTTAAGGAAGAAAAACAAGAATATAGAAAGAGAGGCAAGCAGGGAGGGAAGAAGGCAGATCGTGTGTGCTTGGAGATGTGAGATTAGGCTCAGATGGAGCATAGCTCCAGGACTCACTCTCCCAGACGTTGTGTCTGTGCAGTGGCAGCTGCATTCCTAGAGTGCTCCATCTCACATGCTCAGTTGTGGGGTTTTCCACTCTGCTAATTAATAATTCAACTGGGAAGACTGAGCAACCACTGACTGAATTATTGAAGGTGTAATTAAAGTGGCAGTAGTTGAGGGGAGCATGTGAGCATTTTCTTAGCAAAAATAAAGGATTTCCAATGAAACAAAATGTCACAGGTAAATTCAGTTACTACCCTGAGCCTTCTCCCCCTTCCTCTGTTAAACAGCTGAGGCAGTAGTTGTGAATACTGGTAGTGAGTTTTCAGGAGAAACACCCAGTTGTTTGGGAGGTGGCCAACTTCTGACACTACAGGGAAAAATGAGCTCTCATCTTCCACTTCTTTATCTTCTGTAGCAGCATTGGTGAGTCCTGTTTAAAGGCAAGGTCACGCCCCTACATACAGGTCTGGGTAAATACTGAGCTATTGCATGCAAAAATATAGCAGCCTCTGCACTGCAAAGATTAATACAGACTGTGAAACTGCTTCCTGGTTGCCTGGAGTTCCTCTCAGGTAGAGATAAGGAGCTCACAGTTTTGTCCTACGTGTAGCAGAGCTCTTTAGGGTTGTGACAAAGACATAACTCAGTAAAATTAGACCTGATAATGAAGCCAAGGCTATTTTAGGTTGGCTTCCACTTTGAAAGACTTTGGCTAATCTTGGCTGTCTTGCTCTAACCTAAGTAGGCATAATCCAGCTATGGAAATCAGGTTTGACAGAATTTTATTTAGCTTTGGAAATGCTCCCATTAATTCTGGGAGTTAATAATTCACAGCTGAGAGCTGTGGTTGTGATGAAGTTATGATGGGTGTCTCTATCAAGTTATTCTGGCTCTTATGGGACAAAACCTGAAACTAAAAAGTGCATCTTTTCTTTCTTTGCCTCCTTACCTTTGAGTTAATGACTATAGTTAATGGGAGATGCCATTTCCCGGGGAATATTTTTTTTCCATCCTACTTCAGACTTTGCTCCCTAGCTAGTTTCAGTTGAATCTTTTCGAGTTTGCTATCCTTTTTCCTCTGGAGAAGGAGAAAGATTGCATTAACAAGGCAGAGTCAGTATAACCTTCCCTTCAAAATTTGGGTTGGAGCAGCAGAAGGGAGACCATCCATTTACCTCTCCCTGCTCCTACAGAAGCAGCCCTTGCCCTGCAAGTGTGATTGAAGCAGTGTCCCAGCAGCCTTGCACCCAGTGTCAGATTGTGACTGCTCCAAGTCTAGCTCCTAGATTTATTTAGCAGCCAGAGAAACTGCTATGTTGGGCAGAATTCTAGGGCAAAGCTGTAGCCATGAGAGGAAGCCAGAATTGAAAAGGCATGAAGAAGTTGAGAGAATTTAATGAAACAAAATACTTTGGAATTAAAAAAACCCCAAAACTCACAGTGTAAGCACCTTAAAATAAAAAGGAATTTATCTTTATAGGCATAGGCTGCTTTGAAAATTTCACTTATATTTTTTCACTTATATTTCAGTCATATTTTTCATATTTTTTGTTTGTCCTGATTTAGCCTTTTTTGAACAATTTATGACAACTGAGCACCCAGCAGATTATGTCTGTGTAGTCCAGATCCTCTTGGGAAAATGGTGAAGTTAATTTATTAAGCAATTATCCTGTGAGCTGAGATATACCAGTAATACTGTTGGATAATGAATAAAGAAGTGTTGCCAGAGATAGTTAAAAGGCAGGTGAAATATGGTTTATTTTGTGATTGTGTGGGCTGGTGAGGACTATGACAGCTGGCATAAAGAGAAGTTAAGTTCTACCACCACCACCCAACACTCCCTCCCCTACCCCAGGTATATAAAGGCAAAGATCATATTGTCTATTCTAGCAAATGTTCCGAGAACTTCTTTAAACAGAGAATGAAGTGGAAAAGTGAGACTTGTATGAGATTCCTTAGATAATTTTTGACCAATTGGCAGAGATAAAATTGGCTCTGCAGCAGAAATACGATTCACAAAAATCTTGAAAACAAGTATTCTCAGTGCTTCAGGCAATTAAACAGGTTTCTCAAATAAAGTGTAGTATTTCCTCAATTCTCTCTCTTCCAGAAGTCTCCTTCCCTGCTTCTTTTGTCTTGAGTTTATGGTCTTTACCTCTCCAGCTTGAGATAAACCAGAGGCATTTACACAAGGCACTGTACTTCGTTACATTTCAGCTGATTCCTGTACCACTGACCTTCCCCTCAAAACTAGACTAGACTAAACTTCTTCAGTAAAATCTCGTATGAGTGCATACTGAGCCAGCTGCCAGATATATTGGAGGTCACAAAAGCTGCCAGACTTGTGAGGAAAGCAAGCCTTGGGAATAAGAAAACTTGTGTTGAATCATGAGGAATGGATAAGCCAAAAAAAGGGATGCTGAATGAAACAGGGAGGATGAACACAGAGAAGCTGTGGCTGATGTTGGTAGACACCCAAGTCACTTCCTACTGAGCTGGACTCGCATCCCAAAGCCTTACTGGTGTGTGACAGTGGAGCCTGGGAAGGTTCCCTTCTGCTGTCATCCAGGCTGGGATGCAGGCACCTCAACCACAGCTGCCAAACTGTGCTCTGGCAAGTTTTTCGGGAGACCTGAAGCATTTTGAGAGAGACATTTACAAGAAGCAGCAGCTCATACAGAGAGAAAAGCTCGGCAGAAGGGAGAGGTGTTGTTCTCCACAGAGGAACATCACACCAGCAGCACGTCTCCCACTGAGTTTTTGTCAGCATGGTGATTTGGGAAATAGATGCATGGTCTGACACACCAACCTTGCAAGTTTCTGAACCCTTGATGAAACTGTTGCCAGATGTAATAAGAGAAGGCAACAATAGTTCTGTCACAGCTCCAGATCACATCGTGCCTCTTCTTCTCTCACGCTGTGCCTCCGAGATGGAGAGCTCTGTCTAGCACAGCCTGCCAGCAGGCTTCCAGCTGCTTTCTCTTCCTGCAGACACTTAGGCAGACACTTGCCAGGTTTTCAGCTTTGCTTGTCCTTAGTCCCTCAGTCCACTTTCTCCTTTGGGCAGAAAAAGCTAATAATTGTATGTGATTTTGGAGGTTATGCTGCCTGATGACAGCTTTTGTCTCCATCTCTCCCCGTGTCTCCTGGGTGCTGGGTTTGCAGACCACGGAATAAGAAAGTGGTGATGATCACCTCAAATGAGAAAGAGAACTCTCTTGACAGAGGGGTGAGAGAGGCTTGAGAGAGGTCCATGCCAATGACCTGTTTGAAAACAAACTAAAAAGCATGTTTGGATGAGTGACTTTTAACCTGAGGCTACCACTTACATCTGAGAGTTTGGGGCACTCCCTCTGTCCCATGGTGGAAACACAGGAAAGAGAAACAGATCCCCACAGCCGAGGTGAATTTCATTTCTCCTAGAAACCTGTTGCTCAGGACAAAGATAGTAACATTGACTTTACACCTATTCTCACCTTGAATGAGAAAGGAAACCAGGCTGTTTTCATATTATTACAGATATCCAGGGTGGTCTTTCTGCTGTATCTGTCTTGTGACTGTTTCCAAACATACTAATTTAAACTAAACTTTATTTTCCTAGAGGAAATAATCCAAAAGAAATAATTTACCCCTTCTTCTTCTCCCTCTTATTCTGCTCATTGAAGATATATCATGCATGAGAAATACAACATCCATCTCTGCTCCCCCCAATATTCCAATAATATTTTCAAATCTTAGTTCTCTATTGAGGTTTCAATTCTATTTTTTTAAAAGTGGAAAAAAAGAAAAACAAAATGGATCTTCCAGCTAGCCCTCTTTCAATTTGACAGGGTATATCTCTTATCACTTATCTGGATTCAGTGAACTTTTCCCTCAGGTACTAGCATCATGACAACTCAAAAATGTAAAATCAAAACAACTGAGTGAATTATCTGTACAGTTTGCATGAAAAATTGATCTTTGCAAGATGGATGAAGATGTTTGGGACGAGAGGCTAAGGAACAAAAAAGAAAAAGATATTTTCCTCTTGGAACATTCATTATCAGATTTTCAGATTTTCAAACACATGGGGAAGGATGTGGTTATCCGAATCTCTAGTTTAATAGTTTATTGTGCTGTTTTTTATGATAAGAAAGCAAAAGTTTTTCTGAAAGAAAAAACAGAATAATGTGTGAATGTATGCTAATTATGGGATTTATTCGAGTGCTGTTTCAGATTTTTTCTGGGAAAGTACAAAGTGCTGGTGCAGGCTTGTCCCTTGTGGTCTTGGTAGCATCCTCAAGTTGGGCTTGAGGCAGAAGCTGGAGGGGTGAGAAGCAAGTTCATCTTCAAGGCAGTCACTGCCTGTGCACTGAGGCAGCCAGCAGAAGCACTGGTTAGTGTTCATTGAGGTTATTGCAGCAGATATGCATGGAAAAAAATGAAGATAATTTCTTCCTTGCAGTTTAACCCCCTGCAAGTGGTTAACTTGCATTCATGGTGGCTTCCAAGGGAGCTGAGGAGATCGATGGCAGTGTGTGTGCTACCACAACAGAGGGAAACCCCATTCTGGGCTCGGGAAGCTGTGGGTGTCCA
Organism: Sturnus vulgaris; assembly: GCF_052056855.1. Taxonomy (NCBI): domain Eukaryota; kingdom Metazoa; phylum Chordata; class Aves; order Passeriformes; family Sturnidae; genus Sturnus; species Sturnus vulgaris. The sequence continues at coordinate 58,440,759 of NC_142243.1, read as the reverse complement.
TCGGCAGGACTGCCTTTTGATCGTGGATAGAACTGCCAAGCATTGGGATTTGTCATAGAGGTGAGCTGCTTATCACAAATGCTCCAGGGAGGATAGGAGAGAGTGCAGGTTAAGCCAAAATGGTGAAATTCCAAATTTCAATTCCTACAGCTGCTTGAAAATTTGATATGGCAGTCCACAAGGGAAAATGACAGGACTTAGGTTTTTTACAAAGGGGTTTTTATAGGGGACTTCAAACTCAGAACACTCCAAATTAATTAGCCATATGTGTAGATATTAAATTTTTGAGGATTATGTGTTTACTTGTCTGGAGGCTAAACAGAATGGGTTCCCTGGACAGCTATAATTTCCTGTAATAGCATTATTAACAATAAAAGTGCAAATAATTCCTGAGACAATGAAGCATTTGCTGTTGCCTGAAAAGAATGTTGTAAAAGGCAGCAGGGCATTATTAATTGTGGCTCTCCTAAAAAAGTCTGCATTGACATGTTACCTGCTTCTGGATATGCACATTTTTTTATGGTGTTCCTGATTTTTATTTTGGTCTCGCATTTTTCTAAAGACTTGGCCTAGAATGGTGGAGAAGTCAGCCCAAACCTGTCTGTACTCAGCTGAGAGAGATGGGAGAGCTGCTGACTGAGGGCTTTGCACTTGGGATTGTTCAGCCTGGAGAAGAAAAGGATCTGGGGAGACTGCAATGGGGCCTTTCCATATATAAGGGATGTTCACAAGACAGATGGCAGGAGACTATTTACCAGGGCCTATAGGGACAGTATAAGAAGCAATGGTTTTAAGCTGAATGAGAGTAGATTTAGACTGGACATAAGGAAGAGATATTTTACAGTGAGGGTAGTGAAACACTGCAACAGGTTGTTCAGATACACTGTGAATGCCCCAGTCCTGGAAGTGTTAAAGGACAGGTTGGATGGGAATTTGAGAAATCTGATCTAGTGAGTGGAATCCCTGGCCACGGCAGGAGGGCTGGACTAGATGATCTTTAAAGGTCCCTTCTGACCCAAATCATTCTATGGTTGTAAGGTTTTGCTCCCACTCTTGTGGGACATTTTTCTTCTCTCATCAGGGGCATTTTCCTCTACAGCTGAATAACAGAACCTGTGAAAATGTATGTGCTTACTGGAAATAATACAAAGTCATCTTTGGACAGCCCTGTTATTTGATCCTTGGGTACCTTTTTGCACAGACTCCCAGATGCAAAAGGAAATGTAAATTTGGTGGGTTGCAGCTGTCCAAGGATGATTCCAGCTGAGGAGAATCCTCGTATGGTACATGTTAGAGTACTTGTAGTGACTCCTGTACCAGTGCTGTCTGTGGTTTCTGGATGGCATGTGCTACAAATAGCCTGAAGAAAATCAGAAAAAAAAAGAGTAGTGAGATTAGGAGATAGACTGTTATATTTTCTAGACTTGATGTGGGGACTTAGGGCTGTGCCAGGCTCCTGAACCATCCAGGATTTCATGTGTTGCTTCCTGGCAGTTCCCAGCCTTCAACTCTCTAGCAGAGCAGGTGAGGGGACTACCAGCTGGCATTTTCTGCAGCACTCTAGAGAGCACAAATGCTCCCAACTCCTCACTGGAGCTTGGGGCTACACTGCTGAGGGGCTGCCAGCCCCACAAGACTGCCATCAACATCAGGCATTGTTTTCCACAGTGCATGAAGCAAATAGAAAGCATCACTCTTTGGAAAACTGTCCTGAAAAAAACAATTAATCCAATCATTCTTAGCATCACAATCTCAGAAGCCAGTCTTTGCTGGAATGAAGAAAGAAGCATTCATTTAATAAATTATGAGGAGCAGCCTGACTCAATGCACAACTTCTTAATAGTACTTGGCAGTGCTACTGCTTGTGATGATATCCTTAATGCATTTGCTACTGAATAAGTAATAGATTTTCCCAATGTGATTGCACATTCTGTTCATTTTTCTTTAATATTCAGGCATTCTGTTTCAGATACTAGGATTATTTTGTTGAAATGAACAATCTTGTAGCCTATATTTCTTTTTGATTTCTATTAATTGTCGTGATGTTATTTGTTGCAGGAGGAAAATTTAATCCCTGAACCCAAGAAACATTTGCCTCATGTTAAGCTTAAGCAAAGTCACGTTTCACAAGATCCTTACACGATACATTGATATTTGTATATATTTAAGGGCCATTCTAGATTCTTGCACAGTAGGCTTACTTATTTATAAGGGACTTTTAAAAATTCTTCGATTTGTTTTTTCTTTTTATATGGAGACAGTTCTGCTTGACTGTGTACCAGAGAGGAAATTTTAGTCCCTGTACAAATTAGGATTGTAGCATCTGTTTTCTCTTCTTTGCTGTAAACATCCAGTTTTGCTTGAGCATAAGTGAGGAGCCTGCTCCCTAAGCCAGCTTCACTCCAGTAGCTGCCCAGAGAAGGAACCAGCATTGCTCCTTCCCCTTGTAGCAAACGGGTTGTTAGCTACTGCTTCCTCCTGCACAGGAGAACTCAGCTTGAAGCTTTCCTCTGTCTAGAACACCTGATCTATATCTCCCAAAGCCCCAGACACTGCACTGATTCCTGGAGCCTTCCAGGGGAACATCCTAAGCCACTGGGCAGCAGGAAGTGATGGTGGTGTCTGCAGACTTCCTCGGCAGCACAGGGGGATTGGTGCATGGAGAGCACACCCTCTGCTTTGGTTCTGGCACTCAGAATCAGCAGATCAATGGTATTTTGTCACTCGTGATGGGCCCTGAATGTGCACCAGGTACCTCGTGGCTTGGGGCTGTGGACCTTTGAGCAGCAGTGCCAACACCTGAGCAGGGGGGATATGTGAAGGCATCTGAGCCATTGCTGAATACACCAGAGTGGTGCTGGAAACAGCCCAGATGTGTTACTGTGGCATTTTACTCTCTGCTTTTTGGCCTCCTGGAGAAGCATCAGGTGTTGGTCTGGGAATACTTTGCTGTCCACCTTCCAGCTCCAGGCTTCCTCGCTTACAGATATATAGCATATGGCTACTTATAATGTACTTATATGTATTATAACGTACCTGTATGTATTGTAATGGACCTATATAATGTAGCTATAATGTACCATTACACACCTACAAGGTTAGTTGTCACCGAGGGGTGGCTTTGTGAACGTCAGTGACATCTCAGCAGTGTATCTAAGTACCCAGAGCCCCTTGGAAAGCCAGGTTTCTTGCTTTCAAATACCTTTCAAAGTACAGAGTGCTCTTCAAGTGGGAAATATAGTTATTTGCACTGTGTAAGCAAGAAGTTTAGTGTCTGCCAAAGTCAACTTTAAGAGTCAGGAAAATTTTGATCCCTTGTGTAAAACCTCAGACAAAACTACTCCTTTGATTCTGTACTCTTGTATTGCTCTTTTATGTTGGAGCTGACTGATGCCTACAAGGAAATGCTTCAGCTATCTTGGGTCTAAAAGCTAGCAAGGGAGATGCTCACATTCTGTATAAATGTGCATCTCGTTTGCCTGCTGTTGAATAATTTAAATCTTTGCTATTTATGGAAGCTGACAGCATGCTTTGCTCTGCTGCCTTGACAGGAGGGCAAGCAAAGAAATCTGAGTGAACTGACCAACTAAGAGTTAAAATTTATTATTAATAGTTTCACTGCAGTCTGTTGCATTTTGCTGCATATTTGGCAGTCCTCAGAGATATTACCTGTTACTATAAATAAAACATGTGCTGGCAGGGTAACTGTTCTTCTTCCTCTGGCAAATGAGCCGTTTCTTATTTTACTTTTAAAATCTGTATTGTTAAGGCTCGCGTGTGTGTGTGTGTATTTGGGCTCTCAGCACAGACAGCTTTTACGCTAGGCTCATGTTGCTGTTCCTCCATGTGGTATTTGTACTCAGAGATGGATTTCACGTGGTAATGCTGAAAGCTCACACACACCACAGAGAAATGTGGACTGGGCTGCTGCTGAGCTGACAGGCAGACCCGGTGCTGCTCAGAAGCTGGTAAGCAGAGGAGGATTGGGACACAGCTGGTGTGTTATTTCAGTGACTCTAGATCCTCTGTGCTCTGGCTCACAATCACTTTCCCAGTCCTGAAGCCATCATCTGAGATAAAGGTTGGCTTAGGGTTGATGTAGAGTATTACCTTTCAAGCATACCTGATGCCATGCAGTCACAGAACCTTGCAGAGGAACAGATCTGGCTGAAAAATATCCAGAGGAGGGGAAAAATTAAAGAGACATCTCAATGTATTATGCAGAAATCACTGCCAGCACAAGAATGCATGCCAAAAAAAAAAAAAAGTAGGGGAGAGGATGAAACTACCTTTTTTTTGCTGGTGGCAGTTGGCATTAAGTTGGCATTAAGTTTAAAGTGGTTATGGAAGTGATCCACTGAGAGACAATAGAGGGGTCTTTTACATTGTCCCTATAGGTAAAAGTATACTTAAGTGCTTTCCTTTTCATAAATAAAAGAATACTTGCCATTAAAAAACACACCAATAATTTATCTGGAAATATTTCAAAGGGAGAAAAATGCCTTCCTATATATAGGCATAATGATATCTCTACACCCATACATATCACTTACTGTGTGCAATAATCATCAAGTAGTCTTTCCAAAGTATTAGAAAGTGTTTCACAAAGATTAATGAATTACTTTCTGTGACTATCAATATCTCAGTTCTACAGAGAGACCAACTGAGCTTGCAGTTTAACAGACTCATCTCAAGACAACTGAGTCAGAGAAAATTCTTCACTAAATTCCCTGGGCTTGCCTGAGGCCAAGTAAGTCAATAGCAGAGCAAAGGACTGACTGAACTGTCCATATTTCCTATTTATATTCTCATATCCCTGGGCACCTGCCTTCTGTGTGTGCCTTTAGTAGAATGAATGTGATATTGTGGCTATTACTTCTGGTGAAGGTCATCTTAGCTTCTTAATAAAGCCTTTTTTTTTCTCCTTTTTCAAAAGAGGCATAACAATAATAACTTTTCCCTGGGATGAAATTCAGTCTGAGAACAGTTACAACAACCTTAAATTAGCGTACCCATTTCTTCTTAAGTTAAAGAATGCCAAAAAATCACTTTTGTGGTTTCACATTATGCACTTAGCCCTTCTCTCAAATAACATAAAGTGGCTTTGAAAATGTAATTGATAGCATGAACTCAGCTTTTCTAATATTGAAATAGTGTAGCCCGCACGTGAATCCAGAAGGGACATTTCCTGCTGGGAAAACACCCCACACTTGAGGCAAAGGTGGTCGTGGACCGTAGTGTAAGGCTCACCAGGCAGCATTAAACAGCTGCTGCAGCACATCACAACAGCTCCTGCTGAAATCTTCAGTCCTGATCATTTACTGTGTTGGGAAGGATGTTTGTGAGCAGGTCTCAGCCCTTCAGTTTACAGAAGTTACTGGCTTCCACGCTTTCATTTGAAGATGGTAAGCACAGGCGTTAGGATTGCAATGTGGCCAAGGGACAGGGCTGTCACAGCAGTGCTTAGGGTCACCACAGTGCGGAGGTCACTGTGTGCAGCAGTCACATGCCTTAGTGTACTATATTGTGCCATTGCACAGGAACTCTCCTCAGCACCTGTGCAAATATCTCTGCTGTTTGGGGAACATTTGTACAGTCAGTTCTTACACAGATGCTATCTTACTTCTTTTATGGGATCCCTACTCTTAGCCTAGGAAAGAGAATTTGCTTACAAATTAAATAACTTAAAAGCAAAGAGCAAAACAATGCAAATGGGAAGTTTTTGTCACTTGTTCCCACCAAGCTATTGCTCTGCAAGGAACTGGAAGACCACCAGGCTGTTCAGCTTTTTTCCTGACTGTTCCAGTGACACTTTCAGTGACCTTTGGGGACCCCCTGTTGTTTCCAAACCTGTGTGCATGAAGTTTGGTCCAACAGGAGCTGAGTCAGGCCTTACTGACATGAAAGATGAAGCTCCTTTGTATTTTAGTGGGTGGTGGAGCACCAAATTATGTACCTGGGTAGGCAGTCAGATCTTTTTATTTCTGAAGTGCAAACTGAAGACAGAAACCAGGACACTCAGTTTCATGCCTACCTGCAGATGCAGGCACTTGACTTCCATCAGCTAAATTAAAGAAAAAACCTTGGAGATTTTATATACTTTTTCATGGGGAAAAAATTTGTTTACAGTATGGGGGAGATATGGAATTTAATCATATAAATCCAGGATGTTTGATCTCATGGAAACTGGTATTGTCTCATGTCTTCAGGGGCCTTGCTTCTGATTTATTCTGGCAGAACAGTCAGAGTATATGAAAGGCCCTAATTTGGGGGTTTGGCTTACTCACTGTGACTAAGGGGTCAGAATGTGACATGTGGTAATTGATAACTTAATTTGCACTGTACCATTTTTCAGTGCTAAAATGTGCATACCTTATACTCTTAGCTACCCTCAATTTCAAGCTTTAGTGTAACTAGAACAACCCTCACAGCTGCTTTTTGGTAAAACTGTTGAGAGTCCCTGTAATAGAAATATTAGGAAAGTTGGGCTTATTAAGCAGTAGCAGGAAGTAATTGGTGCCAAAGAGAAGCTTCTCAGTTTCTGTCTTTCAGCATATCCAGTGCAAAGTGGTCATTTCTCATATGGTCCAGGTATGCAAGTAAGCTCAATATAGAGAGAAAGGAAATAAGAACATGGCTTTGTGACTACAGAGAGAAATTAAAAACAATGTAGGCTTTGTCCTCTTACCTCTCAGCAAAGCCTGTGGATACAGGTGCAGTAATGAATAAGAGTGATGAAACTTGGAGTAACAAACTGAGGTAGTGGGAAGAAACAGAAGAAAGCAGGTGACAGAATGAGGACAAAATAAGCTCATAGTTTGGGAGAAGCAAATAAATGTATTTGGTAAGAAGGATGCTGTGGTAAGTAGAGAGAGGGAGTGGGGCAAGGAAGGTGAAGGGGGCCCCAGACCATGACTGCCCAGGATTGTATCTTCCCACTTCTCTTTTCCTCCATTTCATTCATCCACCTGAATAAAAAGAAGTGAAAATTAAGCTTTCCAGCCCCTTTCATACAGGGATCCGCTTTTTTTTTTTGTGCAGCACTGGGGATAATAGGTGTTGAAGACTCTGCTAAAAACTGAGATTTGTGCACCTAATTACTCCTGCATTGCACTAAGTGTTTGCCCACAGTGTGGGTGTCCCTCTAGTCTGCTTTTTAATTAAAACTCACGCTCTTTGTGTGCGTGAGCTTTTGTGAGCCCTTCCCCCTGCCCCCCCCCACCAACCTTCTACTCTACAAATTCTGCCTCATTCGAATAGAACAAGAGCTCGGGAAGCAGTGACACCAAGCACATTAAGTACTGACAAGTGGTAGCTCCCCGGGGAGCACAGATGGGGGCTTCAGCTGCAGCAGGTGCCGAGAAGACAGATCTCAGCTCATCCAGAGAATTATTGTGCATCATCTGTATGGGCCTATTGTTTGAATGCAACCAGCTTGGTCACACGCTATGTGGGGCAGTGGTGATGCCGAGGGGGGCTAATTCAATCACTGTTTTTAATTTAGGAAATGAAAAGGATGTTCTCCCATCACTCCCTTCCCAGAACGCAGCACATACGGATTTCACGACAGACTTCACAGTCAGGCTGTGTTTGCAGAAGTGGGGGACGAGCTGATTACTGTGCTTACAAATATACTTTCTGCCCTCTTTCTAAGGCAGCTCTGTTCATTTTGTTGTGACTAAAGAAAAGGGTCAGGCACTAAGGCTAAAACTACTGCTCCACGAGCTGTAATCCAAACTGCACTTTTGGATGTGTTAATGAAATGCTGTCAACAAAGTGCACAAGGTGCTGGCCAGGCGTGATGTGCTAGGCCCAGCAAACAGTAGAGATGGGATTTCTCAGCTGTAATTGACAGAGCTCCTTGGACAAATTGTGAAGATAGTAGTGTGCTGAGAGTCCTGTAGTGCTCAGGGCACCTAGGTGTGTCACAGCTGTGCTCCTGGCCCTAAGCAGACTGGCCTGGTTTAAACCAGAGGCTCTCTGATCATCTCTTTTGCTGTCTTTGATGTGGTGTGGTCACAGCAAATTTATATGTGAAGTATGAACAGAAGAATCAACCCATCCATCTGCACCTTGGGAGATGCACATGAACTCTGTGCTTTTGAAGAACCTCACAACAGCAGAGGTTTCCATCCACTCAGTGGCTAAATGCTGATGGGACAATAGAAAACAGGCTTTGCTTTCTGGGCTCCTACAGGTAAAGACTGGAAAAGAAAACCAGCTAGGTTATATTGCCTTGTTGTGACCATTTTTCGTGTGAGATGAGGGAAAGAAGATCAAAATATTTCAGGCTTATAGTTTATTAAATGCCTTATATTCCTTACAATTTATTACATACTTTATAATCTTTGTTTATATTTTATATTATATACTTTATGAGATACTTTAAGTAGTTACACTTCTTAGAAGCTTCAGGAGAAAATATTGTCAATTAAGAATTTTTTTTCTATAAAGTACATTAACATGAATGTGCTGTTTGTGAATTTCTGTCTTCACTTTTCATTCAAGAACCCTAGTATCAAAGTGATAATTAAAGAAAATGCAGCACAAATCTTGCTGCATGAGAACAGAGCACCGGAAGAGTGTAGACTCTGGAAAATCAGTGCTTTTGAAAAAATGTCTTTAACTTAGCATCTCAATACTCCAATATGAAACTGAGATGTAGTTTGCTTATATAGCAGGGCTGTGCCAGAGAAGTGTAAACTGCCTGAATCTCAGCCTATTCTATATAGCTTTTAAACAGTGTTTTAGAGAGTTTTCTTAATCTTGTCACTCTTTTATAACCCTGGGCTGCTATTCTTTTATGGGTTTGTAGCATCAAAGTAATAGTATTCGAGTCTTCCACTTCCCACTGGAACTGCTCTAATTACAGATGTTAGGACATTTGGAGAAGAGAGGGGAGAGGAAGGAAAGGAAGAAGAATTATGTGATTTATGTAAAGTTATGCCACGAGCACTTGTGCCCTATAGATTTCTGCTCAGCTCTGGAGGAGGGAGGTGTGTTAGCCTGGGGTGGGGAGGAGATCCCCTGCTTCTGTGCTGCCCAACCCATCCCTTCCTCTCCTGGGACACAGCCTTCCTTGATTCTATGACCTGAACAGCAGGAGCCAAAAGAAGCTGCCCTAATGTTGTGTTCAGGATGACATTAACACCAACCAAGTTCCATGGTCCTGGCCTGTGCCCAGCCCAGCTGAAGCAGTTCCCCTCTTTTCTGCAGTTCCCTTTCTGGTACAGAAGCCATGCTTTTCCCCACAAACCCCTTTGGGATGGAGATGGGATTTGGACATTTCCTTGGACACCAGAAGTGGGCCATCTAGACAAGCCAGCATAAAATTTGCACACATGTGACTCCCAGCAGGGACATTTTGCTTCTGTTGGGTGAGGTGTGGCTGCAGGGCTGCAGATACTCCTGACCACATTCCTGTCATTTACAGACATTAAAGCCATGAAAGATGGCATTGTTGACTGAGCTCACCACTTGGGTGCATCTGTCTTCACCATAGGATTCGTGGTCTGTTCACAGAAAGTGTGCCTGAAGCTTGCCAGCTGTGAGAAGGACTTCTGCTCCTAGCAGGAGGAAACCTTGGTCCCACTGATTTTTTAAGCAAAGAGATCTAGGCTTATATTTCCAGCACTTCTGCTTCCTTTTAAATCACCTTCTGCAACTGATTCCATCACAATACAATATGACTTATACATTTCCAATTTAAATACAGTATTTAAATATTCTCCCATTTAAACACAGAATCTCCATAAATAGTCACATTTGAAAGTTATCTCCACAAATAATCAAATGAAAGTTTCAAAATCTTATTCTAATCTAGATGGATATTTCCCAACATGTGTTTGCACTGCTCATTTCTATAAATTTCCCTCTGCAGCTGAAGCCTCACTGTCATCAATACTCTGTATCATAATGTTACCTGATCATGGCTGGAGTAGGTATAAATCAGCACTGGTGAATCTGTGCCCCATGGAATACTCTTAAACAATTTCGCTGAAGGTAATTCCCTGACTTTTAAGCCACTGTCTCAGGCTGTTGAAGTTCACTGCAGAGGGTCATGCATCTCACTGGAAAAAATTCAAGAGGCTTTCCAGTGTCCTTAATAACTTGTATGATGGTACAAAACCTGGGCACTGTTTTACACTGATGGGTCCCAGAGTTACTAAAATTGTAGGTCTGCACTGCAAGTAGACAGAGGGTGGGTCAGAGACTTGTACTGGAAAGTTTACCTGGGTAAGGCCTTCTAAAGAAGAATTACAGGCATGGAAAACTGATTTACTCCCTTCAGTGCTGTGCCACAACTCGTGGACTAGTTACAATGCAAGACAAACTAAGTTTTATGTGAAATATTTCAGGAGCTGGATGGTCTTTGCAGATGAGGTGCTTCTTTTCCTAAATCACTCTATAGTAGCAGACATATTTTAGAAAGACTCCAGGAAAATCAAGGTCAGACAAAAAAGATAAAGAAAAAAAATTCACTGGTGATTTAAGATATTTGGTAGATGACCTGACTGGGCTAATGCCGATGGCAGAGTTATGGAGATTTCAAAGAAGCATCTAAAAATTATAAAAAGGAAGTAGCATTCTTTAATTTTGTTCTAAAGTAGAAAAAACTTTCCTCCTAATTATTATCTTCTGCCTTTGGTACCCTGTGGAGCAAAATATAAGGAGGGTGCAACAAGTATAACTAGATATTTCTATCTTTATTTTGGACAGATTGTGCAATTGCATAAACTGTGTGCATTTGTTTTGGGAGTCCTAAGTTTTTTCCTCATGGATGGAATGGAACAGTGTGCACAGAGGAGGAAGGTGATCAGTGGGATTAAACTACTTTTGCAGGAACAAATTATACTCTGGTTAATCCCTTATAGATAAAAAAATGAGGATCTTTTGACTGTGATGAAAGGTAGAGAGCATTGAGGGTAAGAGAGGCAAAAGCAAACATCTGTGTTTTTACCCTTGCTAGAACATTATCCTGCAACAAGGAACTTTGTGAGGCAGAAGGTTATTCCAAATAGCTCAATTATCTATGTGTAATGAAAATACAGTATGTACCACCAAGTTCATTGTACTATTGTGTAACAGTGCAGTACCACAAAATTTGGTTTTTGTGTAGCAGTAGTTAATAATTTGCCCCTTGAAAACCTTATACCAGATGACAGTAACACAGAAATAAAAGACCTTCCACTCAAGGGTCTGGCAAACTGTCATTTTGACCTGCTTGTAGAAATTTGTAACCAAAACCTCTAACCCTTTTAAGAAAACTCTAACAAAATCTTTGCAATGGGAAGTGCATATTTCACCAGAGACTATATATATTATAATGGTACGAATTGCCCAGGCTCTTGCCAGGCAGAAGTAAAGTGCAGTCAAGCATTTCTCATGGGCTTGAAAGTGACTGTCCAGAAGAACTTTGCTTAGAGAGTAAACCCAACTGAAGCAAAGCCTTGTGCCCTGGCTGGGGAGCCTGTGTCATGTCTCCAAGCTGCTGACTGGAGTTCATCATTATCTCACTTCAGAAATTACCTAAGAAGATTCAAAGTTGTGGTCATCTTTAATAAGGGAGGCAGTTACTTTTTTTAAATTTACATTAGCATGCTGAAGCTCTGTTTTCAAAAATAAGTGAAAGGCAAAAAATAAATCTGGACACCAGTCAATAACTAATCCTCTGCTTTTATTGCTGAAAAATATTTTGTCTACAAGGGAGACAAGTCAGGATAAAATTAACAAAGCTATCAAAAGACAAGAGTTCATGAAGAAGGCATCAGGATAATCTGATTAAATGACTTTGGTTATTTTGTATAGCATTCCTCCTCAGGACTTGAATTCTTGATTATGAATGGCATCAGGAGGATTTGAAAGGATTGAAATTTCTTACTTCAGATTAGTTTGAAATATTTATGAAGGATTTAGGCAAACTATTGGTTCTTTTAGCACAATGTTACTAATGAGAGGCAAGTACCAAAACAAGAGCAAGCATTTTCTTATCCTCAGAGAGATTTCTAACACACTGTGCCTTTGTAAGCCATACATCCATGAATGGTGTGCTTCCTTCCAAGAATACCTCATTGAAGGCCAGGTGGACTTCACACTTGCTTGGGAAGACAAGGAGATAAATTTAATTAGCTTGTACTGAAAAAACAAGCAATTTCTCTTAGCCATGGAGTTCACTGCCTTCAAGTTCGCTTTCCTCTTCTCCCATAATTCCATTTTATTCCCTGTGTCTCATCAGGAGCCATGGGACACCTGCAGCTTCTGTGTCGCCCCTCCTGTGTCCTGCACTCACTTCCCTGGGAGGGAAGGACTGACACACTTTGCACTTTCTCCCTAGGATGTCACTAATTTTGTTTTTTCAGCTTTAACCTGATGCTGATACTTCTTCATATACTTTTATTTTTTAAGATTTAATTGCCTTGAAAATACATGTTCCTCTGAGCCAAGAGTTCAGAGTCTGCTGATGAGGAATGGATACTGTCAGCACAACCTGAATGCCTGCCGGCTGTTGACTGTCACCTAGAAGATAATCTTTGTCTGACAGGGGTGTGGAAGGTGTTAAGTCTGGCAGAACATTGTAACACATGATGCTGAGAACTACAGGGATGAAACTCTGAGCCCACCTGCTTCTTTGTGCAGATTGGAGCATAATAGGATTTATCCTGCATGAGCCCTTGTGGAAAAATAAATCAGAGGCATCTTTTATTTAAGCTTTCTGGAAATGTTTGGCTGGGGACCAGCATCTTCTCCAAGTTGAGAAATTGCCCAAAGATATCTGGGAATTGTGCTACTGAGCTCTGTTATCTGAAAATTTGAAATATCATTCATTTATCTTCTATGCTAGTCATGGAGTGTGAAGGTTTTGTTTAAATTTGGTCTGTCCTTAAAGCATTTGTACCCTCAAGCTTCTATCTGGTGCATTTTGTTGAAGTATGTCTTTATTAAAACCTCAAATGATCTGAAGGGAACAAACAGTGACAGCAAGGTCATATTATGTAAAGTTCCTCAAAGTGAGTACAAAATAGGGTAAAATTTCATAACATGAATGGACTTGGGACAAAATAGGCTACAAGTTAGGTGATCTCAGAGTTTCTAGAGTGATGATGTGGGGCCCAAAGAGGGTATAACATTTTTGTCTTTTTTTCCCATGAAAGTACCAGAGTTTTTAGTAACAAAGAAATCAAACACATTTGAAACCAAGATGCAGTAAAACACACTTCACTCCTGGCAGAACTCATCATATATCAGCCATATGACTGCTGATTGTGTGCATGACCACACATTCTGGTTTTTAAACAGGAGTTGTCTGGCTCTTGTTTTCAGTAATCATTGTAACTTGAAGGTGAATTCTCTTGCACTGGAAAAATGATGGGCTTGCTATGTAGCTGGATTAGCTGGAGTTAAACAGACATAAATGTAACATGACAGGCTCCTAATTCTCCTAGATGAAGGGAAAATAGTTTTAATGGGCTGGACTTGTCATTGCAATGAATCATTTCACCAGACTTCAGCAAAACCTTGTGCTGTGGCTGAAATGCAGGAATAGTTTCAGTGATAATCATGTTTCTCCACCATCAGATCAAGAGCATTCAGTAGCCATGCCATCAAATATGAATGAACTACTTGTCTGTTTAAACATGTAAAAAAGTTTTGTGGAGTGAGAAGTGTAGTTAAAGGACAGTTGATATGGGGTGGGGAAAGTGGTTCATTGACTTCTCCAATGCAAGTCTTGTGGTTCATTGTGCTATGGGGAAAGTGCAGGGGGAAAAAACTTCTTTAAAAGGCAGAGCAAACTGAAATAGAAGTGTCATATGGAATCTCTAAGTGGACATACTGGGCATATCATTCCTGAAAGTGGTGCTGAAAGATGGAAAAAAGTGAGTTACAACTCCAGATACGGTGATCAGTGTTCAGCAGGGGCTGGAATTGTGGCTCTGTTGCCACTCCTTCACCATAAAATTAGCAGTATGGCAAGAAAAATGGCTTTGAGAGCTTTTCATACTTAACTCTCAATATATAATGTCAGATAGCCCTTTAATAATTTACCATATGAACATAGTAGACCTTGAAAATGGAGGAACATAGCTGCAGTGTTAATGTGCTATTAAAGCATTATTTTTTAGGGTCACAACAAACTGTTGTTGTAGCAAAACCAGACCCAAACTATACTCTGTGAGGATGCTGCAGGCATTTTAGCCAGCTGCAGCAATCTTGACTTCTGGAGCAGGGAAGTGAGATTTGCCAGGAGGTGGCACATCCTTCACTGTCCCTGAAAATCCATCCAAACTCAGTTAAATTATGAGCAGTGGAAACCCAATGACTTTTTGAGTCCTAACCTCTCATTCTCATTTCCATTAGCCCCAGGTTTCAGTGCATTTTCTGGTGCAGCCTCCTTCCCCTCCCTCCATCAAGCCACTGCAGCCACACAGCTCTGCTGTGCTTTCTGAGCTAAGCCCAGTTTTTCCTGGTGCTTCCAACAGTGGTTTCTCTTACCCAGCCTTCACTTAACTCCTTATTTTAGGGCACTCCTCCCCTTCCCACCTGAGTTGGTTTGTTGCCTGCATTTGGAGCAGATGGCTCCCTCCTCTCAGCTCCCGAGGGAGGCAGCCCAGGCTCTGCTCCTCCACTGGCCACCCCACTGACATGGGTTTTTGAAAAAGACCAGTCTTGCCCTGGTAAATACTCTAGGATAATAACACAGGCAGCTTGACTGTGTGCTGGGGCATTGCATGCTTAGTCAGGGGTAAAATTTTTAGCAACCTGAATTTCTGAAATGTTATTTTCTCTTTATCTGAAACCTGGCCAGGTTCTCTTCTTTGCCTGACTGGGAAGTCATCTCTGCCAAACTTCAATTTTCTCTTTCAAAACAGCAAGTCACCTTGGCATTTCAAATAAAAAGATGAAGATTCTTCTAGTGTCCAAACCAGCATTTTTTCTAGTATTTTATTTTGAAACAGTTGAACCATATTCACTGATTTTTTTCTTTTTTAATTAAAGATAATCAGCCTCAGGCAAACATTCAGCAGAGATGGTATTAGTCCAATGGATAACATTTGGCTAAGCCAGAAGCAAATGTGTCCTGTAATGCAAAGTGTCAGTCAACCTTACTGGGCAATGCTAGAAGCTTTTTATAGAGGAATAGGCTCAAAGAAACAAATTTCCATGTCATACAGTTCTAGATTTTAGAGGATTGTACAAAGCAGGAGAGATGAACATTATGCCAGATGAACTGAAAAAATAAATTAAAAGCTGAAAAACTGTGATGCTTTATGTCTGCTTTGTTCTTATTTTATAGAGGCAGCTTGAAATTTCAAAGCTATCCTGTCTGAGGTTTTTTAAAAGCTTTTTATTTCCTGAGGCAATTTAGCTACTTAAACTGAGACTAAGGTGCTGTGAGTGCTCATGACTTTCAAGAAAATAAAAAATTGTCCAGTTTCAGGTTTTAATTAGATAAATTACTTTGTACCCTTTACTCAGCCACTTGTACAAAAACCCACACATTTGATTCACAGGTTAATAACACTTCCAATGTTTGCACAGTCCTTAATGGTGTGTAGTGTCGTTTGTGATTTCATTCTCTCCTCCCTTCAATTTATAAGAAGCCTTGCAGGAGGAGCAGGCAATTGGCACATCATACCTTTCAATGTATTAGAATTTTTTTTCAAAACCCCCCTTCCTAGGCCCAAATGAGGGAATTCATCTTTCTCCTGCCTGAAATATGCTTATCACCTGGATCATCCACTCCACCCTTAGTAATTACAATGATGGAGTATCCAGTCATCGAATACACACACAAGAGTCTAATAATCTAATTAAAGATGATACATTTTACTGATCAGTTTTGAGCACAGCTACTAAACTCATTGCAAAGTCATTATTTGCTTCAATAGAGCCTCCCCTTCCCCAACCTCATCCCCCAGTGCCACATTACCTGTTACAGAAGCCAATGCCTTTGTTTCCAAGGTTAACAATTCCCACCAATTGGGCCCTATCCTTTTAAAGAAATGACCTTGGTCATGCAAACCAACAATCCTGACCAGCTGTCCTAGATTTTGCTGTTGTGGCCATAAAGCTGTAGTCTGTGTGTTGCCATAAATCTGTATAATATTAGCAGCCCTGAGGACTCTGATGGCGTGGCATATGCCATGAACTTTGGTTCAGAAGTTTGTCTGGTTTTTGCTCCTCCCACAGCTGTGCCACTTGGACTAATAACTGTGTGACTTCCTCCTTCAAACCCCACCATTTTTATATCTTTGGACCATTGATTTTGCCACAATTGGTGCTATGACAACATAGCATTGTTACTATAGTGTTACTATTGCTGCCTTCCCCTGTGCCAGAGCTGAGTGACACAGCATGGAAACACAACTGATGTGGAGAACATAGTCTAAAAGCATCTTGGCACATCTTTGCTGTCATAGTCCCAGAGATTCCTAAGTGGCTACATTTTCATCTACATCCACTCCTCCCCCAAAGCAGTTCGTTCTGATTCAGCACTGGCAGTTGAAATCACAGATGATGTTTTTGAACCACCTGTTTAAATACAGCTCTGGCAAGCCCTCCCCTTTTCCTGGAAGCCATGGCACTTATATTCAGTGTAGTGTCAAGTTTATTTTCCCCAACCTCAGTCATGTAAGCTCAGACGTGCCAGTTGTTGTCTCCTGGCTCCTTCATTGGAACTTTAGTTCCAATGTGTGCAAAAATCCCCATCCACTTCCCTAAAGAGTGAGACAGAAAAGTGCCATCCTTGTTGTACAACTGTGGTTTTGAGAGAGAGAAAGAGAGCTCACATCTGGTTTGTCCAAGTACACAACAGAAAATCTTCAGGCCAAGAACTGTCTTAGCCCAAGTCCCAGGCCAGTGGCATATTTACAAAGTTGAACTTTATACATTTCTCTGAATCTGCAATGAATTCCATTTAGATAAATGCAACACCAGTTCTGATATTTTACAAGGTTGTGTCTGCCTTCACTTTAACTTGCATCCTTATTTTAAAGCCTGATACTATTGGCTTAAACTGGACCTGATGCACAATTTAGTCCTCCTTCTTCTTTCCAGGTGGTATTTCTGGACACCTGGTTTCACAGCAAATCTTCGTTTAAACCAAGAAAAAGACACTCTAAAATTAGTATCTTTTTTAGGACCTAATCCAGCAATCAGCTGCTACCAGGTATAGTGCTTAATACCTTGAAAAGTTTCATTTCAGGAAAAAACCCACCACCTGCAAATGTCTCATAATTCTTTTTTTCTGGTGATTCAAAGTGGCAGTCATCTTTGAGTGTACAGTCACTAATAAGAGACAATGTTTTCCTTTAAAAGCACCTGAAATATGTTATTGCCTCATTTCTGGTTGAAAGGTGTGCTGCTTAGAACTGCTGTCAGCTCTCATTTGTTATACTGTAAAACTGTAATGAAATGAAGCAATGTTTTGCAAACGGACCCAGAACAAAGATACCTTGCTTGGTATATTCCTAGCATCTCTCTATGTGGATATGTGTTCATGCACAGTCCAACTCTACAAGACCTATGCATCATGCAAAATGAAAGCCTGTGTCACCAAAACAACCTGCTATAAATACAGAGCATGTGACAGCAGCCAGTTTGGAGAAGTGTGTGTGGCCTCTTTGTTGCTTTCTCACCAGTTTGTGATGCCTTTCATGTAAATGTGCTCTTATCCGTCATAGTCTGCACACTGCTTTTCTGTTCATAAATTCTGCATGGGGGGCTTCCCTGCTAATGAGAACTCATGTTTGTGCACCAAAGTAATGCCAGTGGTGAAACACATGGGTATGGAGATGTGTCTGAATGCATTCTCAGAAAATGAACTGGATGTAACTCAAGAGCTGATATGGTACAACATGTGTCTGCTGAGTGTCAGGCCCATGCAGGCTCAGTTAAGGAAACCACTTGGCCAGGGTGTGCCATTCCAAAGCATAAAGCCAGACTCCTCCTCTCACAGTCCATGACTCACTGTCTGGGAACAACCAGCAGGGTTTACTAGTAGACATTTCAACTTCCAGAGCCCCAGACTGGCATCTGGAGCTGTCCCAGGGGAACAAACAGGTATCCCAGTGACCTCTGCCAGGGCATGCTGTTTGCTCAGGCCATAAGGATGCAGCCTGGCACCTGCAGCTCATGGTCTGCACAGCCTTGTTAGCAAAAGACAGAAAAATGGTTTAATCTCAGAGCTTTTCTCTCAGACAGAAACCATTCTTCATCAGCTTTTGTTAAGCTTTGTTTTCCTCCCAGTTCCAGTTGTTCCTCACACAGAAATTAAATAATTAAAGCAGTCGTATGTATTTAACAGTAATCTCAAATGAAAGAAATTCTTTGTTTTTCATCCTTGTGCAAGAAATGGATGTGCAGAATCCTCCCCATTCCTCATCTCAGCCTCTTTCCCTCACCCATGCATTTTTCTTGCCTTTTGCATGGTATGAACAATGAAAGGAGAGGCAGAATGGGAAAAACATCTTCAAAGTCCTTTATTAAGAGTACCTGAATCCACAAAATTGAAATTTTGACTTAATGAATTTTAAACATGATAGCAGAGTATAAAGCTTGGTCTTCAAGGCTGACATTTTGAATGGATCACATGATGACATGAGTTAAAAAAATTTGGTGTCTGACCAGTCCAGGAAGAATTGAAGACTTCTTGTTTCCAGTGGTAAAATGCTCCAAAATGTGCTTTTTATGGGTATTCTGATCATTCCCAGGAAAGAAAGACAGAAATGAACCTGGAATTTTGATTAAAAAAATTACATGCGTTATGAAAATCCTTGGCATCCAGAGGACACTGCTGAATGATCTTGTCTTTACCCTTATCACTCAGGCTCTGTGGGGGCCACAACTTTCTCAGCAGAATGAAGAGCACAGGTCATTAAATTGTAGGTGGCAGCTCCAAAGCACACAGACACTTTGCAGGTACGTGTGCCTCCGTGTACTGCTGATGGCTGAAAAACAAGCTCACTCCAGCTTTATGGGAGAGAAAGCAAGAGAAATCCCTCTCTACTTTTCATGAAAAAATGGCAATGTTCCCACTGATTATATTAATACAGAAAACAACTTCCAGACTCTGGAGAACAGCACAGTTGCTTCCTTCACGCCTTTCTTGCCGGCTGTTTTCCTGATAACCTCTGCCTCAGCATAAAGGCGATTACAAATACAGTGAAACTCCATGTGAGCTGATGGAAGTCCCGTTCAGAGTGCATTTGTCACTGAGTAAAATACTGTGCGAGGCATTTTGCTCCTACCTGGAAAACTGTTGTGCTGCTGAAGTGGGAATGTGAGACTTTTACAGGGTCTTTTGTTGGAGGAAATGACTAACACCCTACACTTTGGAATTTACTGATTTCATATGTATTGTATAACTCTGTATTATTTTTAATATATACTAAGAACCTAATTATCATATTGCCATATACCATTAGTGTGACACAGTCCCCAGTATTAAATGCATATTTTCATGTATGTGCACATACATTCTTGTTTTACTGGTGAACACAGTTGTTCTTGCAGCCAGTTGCCATGGCACTGCATGCTAGATTTAATAACGTAGGGTTAATAGGTTTGAAGAATGTAACTGCACATGCTCATGGTTACAAACAAAAAGTTTATACATTGGACTTCAATTGAAAACAATAACTTACCATTTTCTGGTCCTTTGTCAGAGAACTTTAAAACCTTTGTGTTTTTCAGAAAGCATTTTAGGTAGAGTCCAGTAGGCACAAAAACCACCCTACAGTGAGGATTGCAGTGACACCTTCAAATAGGAAGATGCAGGTGTAGCTATGAATTAGTGGGGTAGGACATGAAGGCAGGGCCTAGGTGATTTGCTTGGAATTCCATTTGCTTGGAATTCCATGGCAAGCTTTATTTTGGAGGTGAAAATTGAAAACAAATGTCTGCCATCCAGGCTGAAAATTGCAAATCCATCATTTTTTTCTGAATTAAATATACTACTAATTTAGCCCCGAGGTAAGATGTTTCTGTCTTTAGTTGAAACACATAGCCTTATAGAAAATGGAAAACCAGTCTTCACTGTTTCCCTCGAAGGCTGAAGAGAAACAGGTTCACCTGATAAGCATTCACCTTCTGTGACTGATTCATAAAGTCTTTTCTACATATTGCTTTGATCTTGAAAAGCAAACGGTAAACATGAGACTTTTCGTGCTGCAATTAATGTGGCTGAATTCAAGACTGATTGTTTGGGCCAAAAGAACTTACTGGACCACAAAGTATCCAGAAATATCTCATCTGTACATTTGACATTTAAATCATGAGGCTTGTTTATGTTTTAACACTTTCGGGGTCAGTATCACTTAAGTCTTGAGAAGTTCAAAGGAATTACATGAGGTTTTTTCTAAGCATTGGATAAATATTTACTAGTCATTTGGATATCATTCACCAACTTGAGAAGTTAGATACTTTTAGAACAATATAATGCAGATTACTTTTGGATTTCTGCATAAAGTCAACTCTAGATCTATACATGCTTAATTGGAAAGCATTAAAAATACTACTTTTATTTTATTTTGCTATGTGTTATAAGCAACAAACTTTAGTTTTGGATCCAAGGTTATCCACAGCTTTATTTTGACATGCCTGATCCCACAGGCATTAATGTGCCCTTTTTCCTCAAGTGCCATCTCCCTCACTCCCCAAAATAACTACGTGGGAGAAATTGAGGGAGGACAGCAGTGATAATGAATGTCTTGGAGCACTTGCTTTGCAGGATTGTGTTCATAATAAAGAAACAGCAGCCTTAGTTTGAAGAAGGAGTAAAGTCTCTCAGCATCTCTCAGCATCTTGGACAGACCAAGATCAGTTGCTCCATCAGTTTTCTTTCCTGATACTGGCCCACAGAACCACCCTTATCTGTATCTCTATATCTATCAGAGAGATTTTCAACTGATTGTAGCCCTAATTTAGCACGTGATTTGATGGCCCCATGACTTGATGGCTCCTGCAGGTGATGAGGTTGCAAGTGTACAAATTTTTTGCCCATCACTAATTTTTATGAAATATCAATTTAACAAAAGCACTTATCAAAAACGAGATGAAGAAGGAAATACTTTCTCCACCTTTCATTTTAAGGAGACTGTTTTGACTTGGTGTGGCTGATAGCATGAGAGGGTTGTGTTTCTGGCAGTTTACTCATAAATGCACAACAGATGAGTGGGAGCTGTTGGTGAAATAAACCACCTGGTAGGTTGTTCAGAGATAAGTGTTGAGGGTTAATGTCTGCTGTCCAGGCACCTTGTCACAGAGGAGATTAAGCTCCACAGGGATGGGACCACTTTATTTGTTTGCAGTAAATAAAGAAGACTCTCCTAAACTTCTCATTCTCTTCTCCTCTGCACCCACCCATCCTGCAACTCATCTAAACCTGCAGCAGTAATAGTAGCTACTTTCTTTACTTGAGAAATGTTGTTTAAACTTCAGGCAGTTTATAAAAGAGAAAAAACATAATTTAAAATGCCTAAGACATTTTTGAGAATGAATTATTTTAAAATCTTTTCTGTTAAAGCAACTATTTTGTATAGCATAGTGCTCTTTCAAGAGACACAAAGAGACAACAGGAAGATTTTTAGATACAAGATACTCCGTGTAACTGGTATGTGTTGTAAAACTTTGCAGAATGAAAATACGTAAATAAAAGATAATGGAGATTGAGATTATGTAAAATTTCTTAATCCTGAAGTAGCTTTTATAAGACAGCAAAGAAACCCTGGTGTCTGAACATATGCACTATGAAAAAAAAAAGCATAGGTAAGATCTGTGTATAGCCCCTTTACTTGCCTGTTCTTAGCAGATACAAAAGTGTCATTATTTTGGCCTTTGAACTTCTAATGCACTAGACATGAGTGAAAAAAAAAATTCCACATACCTGGAAAGCCTTTGTGTGCCTGTGCTTAGCTGCTTATGGCCACACCAATATAAGCAGCTTCACAATTCTGCAGTCCTATTAATAATTTTATGTAGTGGGTTTCCTAGAGAAGACCCCAGTTACCAGGAAAGACAACAGAGTTAGGAGATTGGGTGGGACTTCTTGTAAGGAAGGATTATTCTCTTTTGTACAGGGATGAGTGCTTGGGGGAAGCAAGGAGTATAACATGATATTTTGTGTGTTTCTTGGTGGTGTGTTTGCCCATAAATTGTAAATTACAGCGTTTGGGCTCCAGTCTGCACTCCAGTTGGAGACTGCATGTCCTCAGCAGGGCAGGCATTTTGCAACCTGTGGTGAAAAGGAAAGCATTCTGCAGACTGTTTGCTGGGATTGAGGTGGAAAACAGGCTGACCCAGGCAAAAGGATGAAAACCCAAGCTGCCCAAGAGCAAATGAGAGCTGTAGGGGGATGGAATGATTTGTTCTTTTTCTTGTGTCTACCCTCAAAGACATGAGAAACCCATGGAGGGATGATAATCACTCCTAAAATAGCACTGAGGAGCTTGGAGCTCTGCAGGGACACAGAAATGGCTGGGAGCTGAGGCTGTAGGTGTTTCACTGCTTTTGAAGGGGGCTATCCCTGGATTAAGGCCTCAGCTACAAGAGGAGATGTGAAAACTGAGAGGAGAGGCCTCATGTTCACAGTGGTACCTGCAGGAGAGGGTGAGCCAAAACTGGTAAATAACACAGCAAAGAGACTGATCCATGGAAACAAGGATTGAAAGAAGCAGGCAAAAGGAGAGAAGGGTTTGTGGGTGAGAATGAGACATGTGGCACAGGCTTTCTCCAGGGCAAAGCCTAAAGCTAAACTTGAAGTTTTGAAGTAAGGAGGTGTGATATGTGCATGTATGTATTGCATCCTGGGAATTGCATGGCCCCTAAACGTCTCTTTTCCTCTGCTGCACAAAAATTGCTGCTGAGATAGAGATTAACAGCAACAGTTCCTCAGATTGTGCTATATATAGCAGAGCTCAAAAATGTCTCCTTCCTACACCTCTGCCTGCCAGCCAGACACATCATTTCCACCAAAACATTGACAATACAGAGTGAATTAGCACAGTAAGGGGAAAAGATACTACAGGCTTTACGTGTGCTCCAGTCTGGTCTGCTCCCTGCCACATCACTCCTGTCTCCACTGCATCCATTGCTGCCTGGCCTCAGCATTTTGGGGTCCCACAGAGCCTAATGTGAGGCTAGGAGTAAGGTCTGCTTCTGGTAGAGACTTCTTGCAAACATCCTGACAGCCAAGTTTACCATGAGGTCCCTCCCAGTCTGAATGGTCTGAAAGGCAGATCTGTCCCATAGTCAGAAAATGGAAATGGATAGCCAGGTACCCATTTTGTCAAAGATCTTCAGCCAGCCAAGGAAGTGAAGAGGAGGACTAGCTAGGAAGATAGGCTGAAAGACCTCAAACTACTGCCCAGCTCAGCAATGAAAGGCAGAGGAAATTCAATACAAAGGAAAGTAAAACACTCCTAATTTTGTGCATAAAAAACAAAGGGCCTGAAATGTTTATTATTCAGGATATTGGTGTGATTTGAGTAGACAGCATTATCAAAATAAAATCTCAGTGATCAGTAGTGGCTAGACCAGCAAAATCCAAATGTTTTTAATTCTCCAATAAAGCTTGAAGAACAAAACACCAGGTAATAACTGTATTCTGTAGAAATTTGTAATATCTGTCTCCAGAATGTTGTGTGAAGTTCTCCTCTCTTTCCTTCCCCTCAGGAGAATATAGAATTGGAGAGATCAGTGAGAAAGAAAAACACACGCTTTCAAGAGGAAGAACAATTAGGTCGATTAGGAGTCCTTAGTAAGAATAAGAAATTACAACAAAGATCTATACTCTAACAAGAAGAAGCAACACACAGACAAAGCAGTTTAGGTCTGGTTGTAGGTGAGGCCTGGAAGACACCAATTGGAGTAAATGTGCCTGGAGAGCCCCATATGAGCTTCCCACAAATGCTCTGTCCATTGGCCAGGAGCTCAGTTTAGTCCCAGGGGGAGGTATTATTTCCCCGGGCTCTGAGGATGATGTTTCTGGGTGGAGGCTGTCTCCCTACTCCTGGTAGTTTGTCTGCAGTCCTGCCTTTGGTCCTCTGTTCTTCACAGACCTGGGACCTACATAGAAGCCCTGTTTTCTGCTTCTCCTGGATGCTGGACTAAAAATTCATAACTTTTACCTTGTCTTTTCTGTTGGTGGATCCTGCCACTAGGCTGTCTTGGCTCACTATGTTTGTCCAGGCTCATCTTCCTGCATGAATCAGCCTGATTCTTGCTGCTCACTGGACCAGGGAAGTTGAATTAGTAGTCTGGAGATATGCCACTACATACTTACCTGGTTCTTGAGTTTGTCCATGGCTGTGTGCACCTGTGAGCTGGCAGAGATGAATGCTTGATGTGGATATCTCAGCAACCATTTGGTCAAGAAGTCTTTTGTATTGAAGCTTTCTAAGCTTTACCTCAAGTCAGTATCTAAGTAAGTAAACAGTGTGCATTTTAACTTCCATATTTCGGAGCAGTGAATCTATCAGTTTCTTCGAGAAAGTAACTTATTTATGTAAGAACAAATCTTCTGAAGTCTTACTTTGTTTCTGACTTTGGGCTTGTTTTTTTAAGTACATGATTTTTCCTGGTGTTCATCTCCCTTCCATTTAGCTCTTCCCCTAACACTTCAGAAATATCTGACCAATGTATCCAAACTCAGCAGACAAATAACAATTCCAGAGGCAAGCTCCTACAAGCTCTTTGTGAATTACCAAGCCTAGCCAAGTGGCAGGCCAGATGAAATGGGTTTTGAATGAGTAGTGTGTGCAGCAGAACTGCCCAAATGCACTCTTTGCTTCTGGTCCTTCTCTGGTCTGCTCCTAAGCATGTGGAAATGCTGGTTTGTGTAACTTCACTGGAGCTGCTTGGTAAGAGAAATATCTTGTTTATCGCTAGACTAAAATAAATATAGATGAAAGCATTTTAAAAACAATAAGGTAGTAAGTTCTAATGCTTAATGTGAAGTGCTTAGCTGTCAGTGAATACCCATTAGTTGGTTTTATACATTTTAACTTCTTGATATCTTATTTTTGAGATGTCTCAATCAAATTTTATTTCTTTGCATTTTAATTGCAACTTTCTGCAGAAATAGAGATTTTTCTGTCTTCCTTGGGTACAAAGGCAGGGAGGAAGGAGTTAACCAACTCAATAATTCTTTTAAAATGTAATAAAATTGTGTAAGTGCTCCTTTTCTTGTTTTATTCAGAAGCCAAGTGTCTCTCAAAAAATAAAATCTTTCTTGAAGAGGATAACAAAACGTGATGCCCAATCATGGGAAGAGTTAGTGTGCCAGGATGGTTGTTGTGCACTAGGATGAACAAATCCCCCAAACTATTGACCGGTACCAAGTAGAAAGAACAGCTACAATAATGATTGCTTGCCTCAGGATCATTAGGAGAAAAATGGCTTTGTTTTCAGAGCTGTCATAATCCACATAAGCATCTCAGTTGAGTTGTATAACCTCCATTTTTTGTGCTCTAAGCTGCTTTGGATATCGAGCATCTATTTAGTAGCTTTCTAATATATTCTATTATGAAAGGTCTTAGAAGATTTTTGAGTGATTGCTTTGCCTTCTTTGAACCTACAGACTGCATTTTAAAGTAGGAGAGTGAAAATGTGATGTGTGGTTTTTTAACTCCCCAATTTAACCCAAATGAAATAAAAAGTTTGCCTTATTAAAAGGATGCAGAGTTAGACATTCCCAAAAGAGCATGTGTTTTCTTGTTCTTGGGGTTTTAGAAGTTGAATTCTTGAGGGAGGGAACACTACAGTCAAGTTCATTTCCCAAGAGACCAAATGCTGCTGTATCTTATGCATTTTTCTTAAGATTTTAAAACACCAGCTGTCTTCATTTCTTTTTGCTATTTGAGCTAATGATAAGTAGTTTAACTAAAGTGATGAATAATTCACACTGTTTTTCAGAAAGCCTATAGTTATTTCATGAATTTATGGATTTATTAATTTCATAGTTGCTTCTTCTGCAACAAGTACTAATTTAAAAGAATTACAATTAAAGTGGGACACTGGGCTAGCCTGTTGTCTTTGGAATTCAGTCAAGAAACCTGTTATCTTTAAGAACAAACTGGGAAATAACAATTGTAAAAGATAATTCAATGCAAGGTTTTCTCAATATGATACAGTGAAAGGAGATATAAAAAAAAATTATTCTAAAAGAATCAGGCTTGAGTAATTCTAAAAAAATCACTTTACCTCTTCAAAATAATTTCCATTTCATATGTAAGAAGACAACAGTGCCTCCTGCATTGATGTCAGTTTCTGAAGAGAGTGCACAACACTAAGTGTCTCTAGATCATGTTTTCTCAAAGACCAAGCACTGCTCAGGCTGTAGTAAACTCCATAATTTGAATACTGAAATGGAATTTGAAACCTTCTAAGGATCTGTTCTGATGCCCTGGAGACATGTGGGAACTGCACTGGAGACCTCACTAGAGGCAGGACTGGCCTACAAGAATTGTTTTCTCATCTTACATAGCCTTATTTTCTAACCTTTCACGAGTGATTTAACATGGATCCCTTTCTTGCAATAAGAAAAAAATTAGTTCCTTGTTCTACAGGTGCATTGTAAAAGCTGGATTTTGTCAAGGAGTTACAAGTATTAAGATGCATTTTAACTTGACATACAATAAGGGGGCAGCTCTACTCACAGAGTTTAAGTAAGCATTTTCTAGTTTATTTTTCAGAACTGTTAACTGGTGGTCAGCACTTTCTAGGAGTGCATGGTCCTATCCTCTGTAGAAAGGGATTTTAAATAAAATCTCACTTTCCTCATGAGTGCACTTGGGCATGGAAAACAGTAAGGGAGTTGCCTGAGGTCATGCAAAAAGTCTGATGGCCAAGAACAGTTTTGACTTCAGTTTTCTATCTCAAGATGAATAGATTGTTCTTTCTCCACAAAAACAAGAAATAGAGCATTAAGATCACTGAGACACAGGAGCAAGTCCAGGAATTTTTCCCTGCCACTATTTTCCTGATGATAGTAAAAATGGGCTGTGGGGTTGCATTTTCTCTGTAACATAGCATTTGTAGTATAATCCTGCAATGAGCAGGCCACAATCCCATCATTCAAATACTGTCTATAAATGAGGAGATTTGTACTTTATAAATATTATAGAATGGCCTCAGATGAAAGGAATCTTAAAGACCATCTAGTTTGAACAGCCCCACCATGGGCACAGGCACGTTCCACTAGACCAGGTTGCTCAAAGCCCTGTCCAACCCAGCCTTGAACACTTCCAGGGATAGGGCATTGTTCTGCTTTAGAGCAAATTTGGGAGGAAACTTTTGAATGGGGTCTTTTTAGGAAACAGATTTAAGCAGTCTCTCTCCCAGCTGGTTAGGAGAAATATTTCTTTGGAGAGAAGAAGAAAAAAAACCTGTTTATTTAACAGGCAAAGCACTTTCTAGCATAAAAATGAACAATACTAAACAGTAAAATTTTTGCTGCTTTAAAGAGATGATAAATTTAGAAGAGTTGCAGCCCGGCTCACTCAGTCTGTTCTCAGTCCTTTCTGCCTGGGAAATGCCACAGCCCAGGCCAAGCCTGGTGGGCCACAGGTGTGAGCTTCTGGTGCTCCTCTGGGTTTTTAGTTTAGAGCAGGTTTGAATAATTTTAAGAAAAAGGGGAAAAAAATCACAGTCCAGGGAACTTCTCTGCCTCAGCTAGCCAGAAAAACTAACCAAAAACAAAGGAAATCTCTCTTTTGCTGTCCACTGCAGGCAACACAGTCTGTGTGAAGGATGTGGAGGAACAAGTGCAGTTTTTGATAATAAAGTCTGCATTTCTCTTTTCCTTCACTCCTGGAACCAGTTTTAAAGCTGCAGAACTCAGTATTTAACACTAACAGAACAGACGATTTGGGGATACAAGCATCATAAAGTCACTCCAAGACAGGCATCCACATCTTCTCTGAAAAATCTGTTCCAGTGTCTCACCACCCTTCCAGGGAAGAATTTATTCCTAATATCTAATCTAAACCTACTCTCTTCTAGTTTGAATCCATTCCCCTCATCCTGTCACTACATGCTCTTGTAAAAAGTCCTTCTCCATCTTTCTTGTAGGTTTCCTTCAAGTACTGGAAGGCAGAAATTAGGTCACCCCAAAGCCTTTTCTTCTCCAGGCTGAAGAAACCCAATTCTCTTGGCCTTTCCTCATAGGAGAGATTCTTCATCCCTCTGATCGCTTTGTTGGCCTCCTCTGGACTTGTTCCAACAGGTCCATGTCCTTCCAGTGCTGTGGACCCCAGGGCTGAATGCAGCACTGCAGGTGGGGTCTCACCAGGGAGGAGCAGAGGGACAGAATCCCCTCCCTTGCCTTGCTGGCTGCACTGCTTTGGATGCAGCCCAGGACACGTTTGTCTCTCTGGGCTGTGAGTGCCCATGGCTGGGTCATGTCCAGCCTCTCATCCACCTGCACCTCCAGCTCCTTCTCCCAAGGCTGCTCTCCATCTGCTCTTCCCCCAGCCTGTGTTGGTACTGGGGGTTGTCCAAGCCCAGGTGCAGCACCTGGCACTTAGTCTTGTTAAACCTCACCAGAGTCTCACGGGCATGCTTAAGAGCCCTCTGGATGGCATTCTGTCATTCAGGTGTGCCAAGTGAAATTGTGACCGAGTGAAGATTTTGCTCTTCTTTTAGCATGTCAGGGACACCATGGATGTGAAAACAAGAGATAGTGGCATCTACGTTGCACAGGAAGAATGACTTGGACAAGGAACTGATTTATACTTAAATCAAGGTCAGGATTTTGGATTTGCTAGTGACAGGACCATAGTGTTGAAGCTGGGGAGGTTGCTGCAGGACCTCCATAGATCTCTGTGCAGCTTTTTATTTTCCCATTGCTTTTGCCTTGAAAGTGATTGCTGCTTCTTTTCAGGAGGATCTTTTCTTTTCAAATGAGAAGGAACTCCAGGAAACTCAGTGTGGTTATACCAGGTAAAGGGCTTCACAGGATGGGCCTCCAGCACCTGAAACTGAGCTCCTATTTAGCTAAACCAGAAATGTACACCCTTGGCACTTGATATACCACTGTTTATTGGTACAAAATGTGCTTTTCCCCCTCTATCTTCATTCAGGTTCAATATGTTTTAGGTATATAATTTCTAAAAAAAGCCTTTGAAAACTTGTGTGGACTTTGTGATGATAAACCGGGCAGGAGTCATGGGCTAACTGGGTCTGTGCATTTTTTTTTTTAATGCTATTGATGAAATACTAGTATAATATCTAGAATTGAGAAGGAATGGGAACATTTACAAGAAATCTAATTAACACCAGAAGTCTCACCAGTAGTAGTTTTTCCATCTTCCTTTCAGAGAGTACTTTGATAAGCATATTTCAATTCCAGTGATAAATGAAGCATTTGTGAAAACCGAGTCAGCCACAAATCATGAGTGAGTTTGAGAACACACATAACATCCCCCATTTTTTGTTTGAATTTTGCTTGCAGATCAAATGATGCTCATTTGGCTTGTCCTGCCCTCTCTTCCTCACAAATAAGAGCAAAAATTATTTTCCCTTAAATAAAAAAACAGCTGATATTTTCACAGTAAAAGCTGAAATTTTAAGAAAAACTACAACCATGAAAGACTGAAAAATGTGGGAGCTGGGAACACAGATCCCAATGCCCATTAAGTTCATATCTACTGATTCAAGTCTAGGATAAGAAAGCTCTGCAGATTAGTCAGCATTGATATGGACTGCATGGTCCAGGGCAGGACTAATCTTTCCTATACTTCCGAGTCTGCAAAATTCTACAGAAATGTACAAGTCTCATATCTGGGTTGAAAGAAGGCAGTGTATTTTTTTCAGCTGCCTTTGTAATACGTATGTAGGAGTTGCACTTGGTAGGCTTTTTAAATAGATCTTAAATCTACTTAAATGCAAGCTGCAAGGAGGTTTAGAAGCTATTTTTATAATAAGCTTTATTATTAATGTCTTATGAGCTGTCTGCCATCCAGTCATGTACAGTTGTGGAGCAGAGGAGAGGCTTCGAGGTTGGTGGAATTCTTGACACATCTGCCTCTGCTGGGCCATGGGAGATGCTGCTGTCTGGATGGAAAGTTAAGCTTTCAGAAGTGATGATTCAAATGCCTCTGGTGCTTCATGTACCTAAATACTTCTGCTCCTTTTCTTTTAGTTGTTTATTCAGATATTTCCTAAGTTCATACTGTGTTCCAGGGGCCTGGCTTTTATTCTTAAAGACTTCTTTCCATCATTAGTGGCTGTTATACTTGCAGCTAAAAACTAGTTTAAAATAAATTCATGTGCATGGATAATTTATAATTATCTCAGTTTTCAGAATTAGATTCATAATTCTTAAATCTTGACAGTATTGTGAATGTTTCATTTGGAAGTACTTTGATCTTCTATTTTATTTAAATAGGCAATATTTAAATGCCACTCTTTTTCTGTGAGCCCTTTGATATCTGACTAAACTTTCTGGACTTCTTTTGAAAAAAAATGGACACTTTTAATCCTTAAAATGCAGTAAGCAACACAAATGTATTTGTTTTTCTTCTCCCACTTTTTCCGGGGAGCAGCCTGGCCTCATCCCTAAGTAAATAGGGATGCAGTCTGCACATGTTTTCCACACCCACTGTTATAACAATTGGAAGGCTTTGGTCATTATTTTATAAGATCTTTTTCAGTCAGTTTGATGAATCCTAGCATTTTTTTTTTTTTTCACAGAAGAAATAAAACCCAGAGGATATTAACCTTGATCTTTAATTCATGTCCCTTTAAAATGGAAGAGGAACATTGCTCCTCCTCTTGAGCACAGCAGCCTTTGCTGGCCTGGTAGGCTAGATGGTGAATTACTGTGGCAGACTGAGGTTTATTGCCTGTGCGAGGCAGGCACATTGCCACCTCCTGTTTGTGTGTTGACCACAAAGATGAACACTAGGAGATTATCCAACTTTGACTTCCAGCTTGATAATTATGCACCATATTGTTTTCCTTTGGCCAGGGATTAAGGACTAGTCTCAGCAATGCTCCTGGCTGAGAAACAACTTGTGTTTGACCAGCAAAGAAGCAGTTTTTCATGAAGTTTCTTATTGGAATTGCTGTCCTGATGGCAAAAACAAGTAAATTTTCTGTGTATTGTCAGAATACGTACAGTGCACTACTCAAAGGCTTGAGAAGACTTCATAACAAGCAGAAGGATTAAGGAGGAATGGTTGCTTAGGGCTTCCAAGAACATCTTACTCCTTTTGTCCGCTGTGGGCAAGTGGCATGCATTGTAGGAGGGCAGTCACAAAATACTGGAGTGCATTTCAAAGCCCTGAAATGGGACCTGGCATTTGTCAGGCACAGGAAACATTGTGCTTCAGGAGTTAATGACTGCCACTATGGTCAGTAGCTGAGACTACAGAAAATCAAAATGCACCAGTCTGCAGGTAGCCAGTAGGATGTGTTAAGTGTAGAGCTGAGCCCTGAGTCCTGCAGCTTGGGGGCCTTCTCATCTCAGTTGTTTGGCATTCTCTGGATAATCATAGACACAACTCTCCCTAAAGACTGCTTTCCACCCATCCTTCTCTTATGGATAGGGAGAGGTACTTGTAGTAGGGAAAGACAAATGAGAAGTAATGATTAATGTTTTGGAGATGACACCCACTGAGATGTAAGTTTGGGCTCCCATCCCTGCTCCCAGAGGCACCAAATATTAATTGACTAAGGCACAGTCCTGTCTGAGGCTACAGCACAGGCATCCTCAAGCTCAGCACTCTCACTGCACTGCTGCTGGCTCTCTGCTGGCCATGGAACTATGCTCTCCTCTGCATGACTGGCCAGTTTTGGCCTTAGTTCCTGAGCACCCGATGTGCCATGTTTGACTGGGTCCTAAATGTATTTCCAGGAAGCCTCACAGTTCCTTCACTGCCTATAATCCAATGCTACCACTGTAGAGTTTTTGCTGAACCCTGTTACTGCAGGTAAAGCAGCATCACAGCCAAGGGATATAAATACAACTACACTGAAGAGAAGTGACTATCGTGAGTCATAGCCATGCAAGTTGTACTGAGATCTGGCTTTAAAGGAGATATCTATCGTGGGTGTGCATTAAAAAAAAAAAAAAAATCCTTTTTTTCACTTTCACTAGCCTTCTATGAACAGCTTTAACTGCAACATGTAAATAAGGCAGTAGTAAAGGAAAGTGCAAATCCGAGTTAATCCTTAGTCCTAGAAGGCATCTGAAGAAATTTGCTGATAAAGAAAGTGTAGCAGTGCTGGGCCATCCTTCCACCTTCCTGCTGAGCTATGTTTTGGTTTACAGCCCGAGTTTCCAAGACCTCTTGTTGACCTACAGGCTCCAGCTGTTCTGACTTGAATCATTTCAATTATTTATGTATACATTATAAAGAAAATATCCGAATCTGAAACTCTGACTCCATTTAAATATTTAATTAGAAAAAAAAATCACAGGTAAAAGAGAAATAACACTTGAAATGTACCCCATTAAAGTGCTTTTGGGAAAGCATTACCAATGTCTGGCAAGTAATAGACCTACAGAGAAGCTAGTACCACTTGCCAAACTGGTTGGTAATATTTGGTAATATCTGTTCTGGAGTGGTTACTATTAATGTTTCTTGCCAGGGTTCATAAAGAGGTTGCATGCCAGAAATTGTTCAATATCTTATATTACTTGGGTAAGATTAAATGGAAACTAAATGTTATAAATGTACTACTGGGGCAGGTGCTTATGTTTATCTCCTAGAGGATAAATCCCTGGAGCTTCTGGGTTATATTTGCAATTTAAAAGAGATATATTTCATGATAAGGAAGTAATTAGATTACTTCCTAGGTTACTCCAATCTGGATAAAGGGATGAGGACTGCAATAAATAAGCTAAAATAACTTTAAATCTGCAAATGTTTATTTACTGCCTTTTTTAAAAAGAAAAAATGGTTTAGCATATTTATTTCTATTCCGAAAGACAACAAAGTTTCTCAGGTCCTCAAAATTATTTACCACACTTAGACTAAGTTTTACTTGGTTTCTATTGTTTTGCATTTATAGGTTTCTTTCCAACAGCAAGAGCTCACATTACCTTTGAGTGAATAAGCTATTTCCTACTACCTCATGACTCCAGGAAACAAACTTGTGGAAGAGCCAAAACTCTTGAGTCATGTGGAAAATATAGGCAGCTGTATATATAATATAGTAACTAGTAGAAGCAGTAATGAAGAACCTCACCCTGAAACTCATGTTAAAGTCACTAGGACTTGGAAGCAAAGCCTCTCCTCCTGCTGGGCTTTGCTGCTGCCTTGGAGGCAGCCTTTAAGCTCTGGGAGGTCATTAATACATGTCCTTGTCCCCTAGTGCTGCCTGTTCTCATGAAACCTGTGACAATACAACACCCTCCAAATAGGCAAATACTTCCTCTTTTTCAGTTGTTGTTTTCGTTTGGGTTTAGTTTTCTAATTGCTGATTCAAAACGAGAAAAGTAGATAAGGATTTCTGATGAAAATCAGCATGCACTTTTTAACTGGAGACAATCACAAGGTCTTAAATAATGCATGCTAAGAGCTACACTTGGTAAATCTCTATAGAGCGCTCTTTCAGACGTCCATTCTCTTAAATAAAACAAATAGTATCTCTGAATGTACTGATTGTCAATAATGTAACCCTTACAATAATTCTACGTTCAGGTTTAGGTCACATAGCAGGCTTAGAGATACTGTAAGTTGCCATACTGCTTTTTTTCCCCTAGCACTGAATCACTTTAGGGCTTCATATATGCCCAAGGCGGAAGGGAATGCAGAAACATCCAAAGCTTATTCAGATGCTTCAGTATAATTTACATAGTAAATTTACATAGTAAATCTAGTTCAAGTTCACATTTTGAAGGAGTCTTTCTAAACTGTAAGACTTGTATTAAAACAAATTGGCAACTTAATCATTTTTAGTAGCACTCTTATGAAGATTGTTCTCCTGTGGTTAATCTAACTGCTTTTTGAAGGCTGCAGAGCTGTCCTCAAGAGAACTTAAAAATGCAATTTATTTCTTTTGCTATATCACTCCAGAGCACATGCATTAATTTCTTTTTATTGCTTAATATGTCATTTAAAGATGTGTAAATCAGTCTTAAAATGCAGAAAATAAAAATCTTGCTTGTTCCAGTGACAAAGGTAAAAGTTGGTCTACTGGCCATGTAGTTCAGCAAAGACGGCAGGAGCAGGTGCTGGCTCTGGCAGCCCCTAAATAGGAAGTTGGTGGAAGTGAAGGGATTATCCCAGGAAAGTATGGCTGTGTGCCTGCCAGGGTCTCTGGCTTCTTGACAGGAATCAGTCATCAGAGGGTGGTCACTGGATCTAACCTGATCTAACCTGAGCACAGGCACTGACCAGGGGACCACTGAAAGAAACTGATGAAAGTAATGGAGAGACCTAGGAGCTGGTGGTGTGCAGGGTATGAGGAAGGCTCAATAAGTTGAATGCAGGGTCAGGCTGCTGTTACCACAAGAGCTTCTGCTTCTTTTTGTGACCCTCGTTTTTCAAGGACTTCTCAGTGAGGCAAGAGCAGCTGTTATGCTGGCAAGGGTGCTTCTGCCATTCAAGCATGTCAAAATATAGGATGTCCTTCCAAAGGATGCTGAGAAACAGGGAGATGGGAAAAGAGCAATGAGAATGACAGAAGATCTAGAAAGTAAGATTTATGGTGAGAGTCTTGGAACTTTGCCTCTTGAGCTTAGCCATGTTATCATGGAACAAAACTAGAGTTGGAGAACTCATGTCTAGCAAAAAAAGGCCACAAGAAATATCAGCAGTAACACTAAAGCTGCATAAATTCTGATTTTGAATACTGATACTAACCTCTTGTGAAATCTCTTGGACGTCTTTAAGCCAGGGATGAATGTTTGTCTGAAAGACTAAACTCTCATTTAATAGATGGGCAACAAAGCTGTGAAGGGTCTGGAGTCTGATGAGGAGTGGCTGAGGGAGCTGGGGTTGTTTAGCCTGGAGAAAAGGAGGCTCATGAGATACCTTATCACTTTCTGCAAGTTCCTGAAAGAAAAAGTTGTAGCAATTTGGGGTCAGTCTCTTCTCCCAAGTAACAAATGACAGGATGAGAGGAAATGGCCTCAAGTTGCAACAGAGAGGCTTAGACCAGATATATTAGGAAAATTTTTGCATGGAAAGGGTTGTAAAAGCATTGGAATAGACTGCTCAGGGAAGCTGTGGAGCCCCTATCCCTGGAATTGCTCCAAAAAATGTGGATATGGTGCCTGATGTGGTTTAATGGTGGTGCTGGATTGGTAATTCGACTTGATGATCTTAAAGGCCTTTTCTACCTTTAACGATTCTGTGAACATGAAAAGTTCAGTGAGGTCCCATGGCTTGCTATGCAGACGATGAGATGCTGCAATCTACACAGAGGCACAGCTCTGCACATGTGGACTTGACTGACAATGTGAATAGTCCTCACCTGCTTCTGTAAATTGAATTACTTTAAGCTGCCTTCAGCACTACTGATGGAAGATGGACAAGGAGCTGGTACTACTCAGAGCAGCTGAAATCAGTCTGAAAGGGCATTAGTTTTCTTGTCTGTCTGGCTTATCCACACTGCACAGTGGCAGCAACTCAGCTTGCAGTGGAAGCTGGACCTCCTACTAAGCCCTCTTTCATGGTTCCTCCTGTGTTATGAGGGCACACCAAAATGACACCACACTAGAGTACAGTGGTTTGAAGGTAATCAGGCTGGGGATGATGATCAGGAATAAAAATACTGATAGTTGTCAGTATTGGACTTACTGGGATAGGAAAGAAAATGGGATAAGAGCAAGAAATCCCTATAGTGTATGTAATGTAAGAAAAGTAAGTTCCCAGTAATTACTGCTCAGCTATTACTCTGGAGACTTGTGTGTCAGGAGTGGTTAAAAATCGAATGAAATGTTAGAAATCTGCAGGAAAGGATCTGTGAGAAAATCCAGCAAATGTCATCATGCCATCGGATAAACTGTGGTGTGCCCACAGGGTGTGGGCAGATCTGCAGGTCTCATTACTCCTCTGAGGAGATAGTTGTTGAAAAAAGTGGGGGGAAGTCTCCTCAAAATATCCTGCTACAGGATTTTTTTCATTCAAAGGAGGTACAATTTGAGAGTCTTCAGTTTTCCCTCAAGCTGAAGAAAGGATGTGGTACAGTCTTAGTTATGGGTGATTGGAGAGTCTGCAGTGAATGTCTGCTCATCAGGCTCTTCTGTTGGAGCATGGCTTCAAAAAGAAAACTACATTCTTCAGAGAGGGCATAGGGTAGTGGCAGAAATCATTAGCAGAGGATGCTGTAGAGGCCAGAAGTACAGAAAGGCTAAGGAAAAAGAGTAAAAGACAAGCTGCAGATTTTGAACATAATGGTGTCAACACAGATATGTTTTTTAGCTCCAGAAGTCCTTTGACTCTTTACTGCCTGGGAGAAGGGAAAGGATTTACACTAGAGAAAGGATTACTCTGTATTTGCCATGTTTCTTTTAATTTTTCCCTAAGCAAGAGTCTTTATAGGTAATTATGGGGAGGAAGAACTCTCACTATCACTCTTGCTAAGTTCCAGTGAATAGAAATCTGTAGGGAGAAGTAAAAGCAGGGGGAAGGTAGCACATTAAAGTGAGGGCAGCTGTAGGCAGGGGAGGTAACATGATTATCAGGGCACAGGAAAAGCAGTGGAAGATACTTCCTTTAGACCTCATGGCAAGGCATTATCTGTGTCCCTGCTGAACAAATGCCTCTGCTGGAAAAACAGGATATAGGTGGAGGTTTGACCCAGTCTGACTGGCCTCAGGATCATAACAGCACAAATGTGTTCCCAGCATGCCTGGGTGATGCCTGACAGGTAGAATAGCTTCTACCAGTGGGAGAAGCTGCAGTGGACCACTCTTCTAGAGATGCAGTAGGAATTATTTCAGCAAAAGGGTGAGATCCAGAAAACCTCATGTTTCAATGGGATACCTATTTCTCAAATATTTCTTCTGCTGATACAAACCACCTCCTGAACGACTATTTTGGGTTTTTCCTTTTCAAATGTCACATATAAATGTGGTCTTGAAAATTGATTTGATTTGCATTGCCTCCAATGCTATGTATGCAAACCATGCATTCACAGCTTCCATCCAAACTGAAATTCCCTTCCTTGATACCCTTCCACCTAGATAGAAAAACCAAAAGGACAGATCCTTGGCTAACAATGATAATTAATTCCATTAATGAACCAGTTGCAGAACTGGTCCAAAATGCAGAGTGTTACTGTAGTTTTCTACGTCATTTGTCTGGATTTCTCACTAAGGTTTCTCACCTTAGCAAGTTTCTCCTGGTTTTGAAATACTTTGTTCTCTGATATTATTGGCAGCTTCCTGTCTTTTCCTCACATGATTGGGTCACTCTCCATCTTTGCTGTTCTGAATAGCCACTCTTCTGTAAATTTGCATTATTAGTGATATTTAAAACGAAGGAAGTTATTCCTAGCAAAGGAAAATGCACCTGGGAGGGTGGAGAAATCAACTTGAAGGGTTTTTGTAAGGAGCTGTTTAAATTCTGGTTATACTGTGTTCATGCTGCAGAGAAAAAAGCTGTATTTTCCTGCCCAAAAAATGGACTTTTTCTATTCTGCTTGGCCTGATGATTAAACTCCTCTACTTGCTCGGAAAGGATAAGATTTCCTGCAAAAATGATATCTGGAGCAGCCTATCCCATTACTTAGTTTCCCCTCATGACAGCAAATGTCAGACTAAATCTCTTTTCCTTTCACATGAAACAACTTCTGGCATAAAAGTTCCAGAAACCAATTGCATAAGTGTCCATGAAAACCCTCTCTTTTTATTAATCAACCTCTTGTACCTAAAAATTGAATTAGAGTTCTTGAGCTACTGAGAAAAAAAACCATGGGGAAGCTCACAGCTACTGTCATTGCTGTGAAAGCCACGGGAAAGGTCACTGGCTTGCATAGTTGTACTGCTCATCCATGAAACAATGCTTTTGGGATTGCATATATTTTGACATGACCAGAAACAAAACCTTGTGCTCTAAAAGCAAACAAGATTGATGTAATGAGTGACCAAATGGTAGTCAAACTAATGTGCTTATTTAACCTTGCATTTGTATGCTCATTAAACACAATGCCTAACTGCTGCTACACATTTTTAATCAGTGGTGAAATCTAGGTGGATGAATCTGTCCCAGGTTAATTAAACATTTTGTTAAAATTCACTGAGCTGTTCCTTAGGTCCTACAAATCTGCCACAGGTAATGTAGGGTAGGCTAATAGATGCAAGAATCTGATCTAATTATCTAACCCAGACTTTTCCACCCAAGCTATGTATGTGATGCCAACAAAAGAACTGCCTAATCCCACCTTTCCATGCAGCTAAGTGGAATAATTTTTTTTAGTACCAGCAGTATGCTTAAAGAAATGTCTTCTAAACTTATTAGAGGCAATGGAGTGGCATTGCAAAGCTATCAGTAATATATAGCAGTACAGCTGAATGATAGGAATAAAAGTCGTCTAAATAAGGAAATCATATGATGTATCACCAGCAAGTGATTAAGATGGTGGGTGGTTCTTTCAGATGGCTTTTGTATTTTGCATTCAGTGTAAGGGATCCTCTGAATTCCTCACAGAGGGCATTCAAAAACACTAGTGGTAGTTGAAAAGTAGAATCTTGGCTTAATGTACAGTGATTTGACAGAATATGTTTAAAAAACCGAAAACCAACAAAAACCCACAAATCCCAAAACAACACACAAACCCTTTGTAAATGATGTTACAATGACAAGATATTGCCCTTCAGCTACCTAATGCCAATCAAAAACATGGAATGGCAACTCCATCAGAGCCAAGATATGCCATATCTATCAAGAAGCTGGAGCAGGGTTTCTACAGGAATAGGCCAAAGAATTAGAGCTCTGCACATTGTTTTTTATTGCCAGTTCAACAGAGTACCTACCTAGGGTAAGTATAGACATATCCAAGGGAGGTGCAGTGCCAATTTTGGAGATTGCACATCTTATTCATGTAGTTGACTGCGTGGAGGTATAAACAGAGTTTCTAAAACAATCATCTTTCCAAAGAGGGATGGGAAGCATCCTCTATTTCTGAAAGATAGAAAGGACAGCAGAAGGGCAGGCTGCATGTTACTGCTCTGAAAACAGTGCATTCTGGAGCTAATGGTGTGGCTCAAAGGTGTGATAAGAACTTGTGACTCATTACAGCAGCTCTTGTCAAAGTAGATTACTTATGGCTCTTTCGTGTTGATATGCCTTCTGTAGGCAGTGAGTGGGCAAAATTCACTTGAACTGCTGTAGGGAACAATAAAACTTGTAGTGTTAAGGCTGCATCCAGATTTATTCAGGAATAAGCTATTGCATATTCAGGTTTCTATGAATTCTTCACCTAATGCAGTGGTATTGAGCCCCTAATCCCATCCCCACCTTCAAGAGGGCTGCATATATTTTGTTTTTATGATGATTCAGAGGGAGCCTTTCCACTGTGTAAAGGATAGTGTGGTCCCTACACCCATCAGTCCAGTGCAGGGCTCATGCAGAAGCTTGGTGTCTAATGTGTCACTGCTGGGGATTAGCTGTGGTATCTCATGAAAAGGTTCTGAGACTGATAAAGACTGGAGGCTTTTGGACTTTCTGCACTCTGAAAGTGGTGGCAGAAGCTCTCTGTTCTTCTAGGTCTCACCGACTGAGACCCATGTCACTTTACACCCCAGATTTTTGTTTGTACCGGTTCATTTTTAAATAGTATGGGCAAAGGGAATCAAGTTTGTCACATTATCAAGACACTTCTGATGATGGAATAAATAGATCAGAATTGAAACGCTGTGACTGTAGAAATATTTGTCTTCTCATTATTTCTTCCTGTAAGACTTTGGGAAGAGCTCACAAAGCTCACAAAGAGCACTATTCTTTCAACTCTGTGTCTATAGTAGCTGCTACCTATAATACAGCTACCTGATGTCTACAGTTGTGCTGTATCCTGGAATAATGCTTTACCTTCTCATGCATCTTTACGCTGGCGTGAATTATTTTTAATTGAAAATGTTTTTAGCCTTTGAAAAATATTGCAGTAGCCCCAGAAGGATGGGGAGATACTCAAGTAACGTTGTTACAGTACTTTTGTTGCATATTAATGCAAGTGCTTTTGTGGATTACGAAAGTGTTTGAAGAAAGTAACATAAGGGTACTAAAAACTATTACCCAAATCTGCAATGCCTCAGCTTGAGGTAGGGGCAAAAGTTACCTGGTGCATTCATGTTGGACACTGCTGTGACTGAGCATCCTTAACAAAATTGTGCCCAAATGCTGGATACATTATGTCCGAATGAAGTCTACGCTTAAACTAGATTATGCTAGAGGACAATCCATCTTTTTAGTCCTCTACAGACAAACTGTGAGCTGCTTTACCAGTGCTCTAAACCACCTGGACACACCGAACTGGTGCAAGGTCCCTGTGATCCCAAAGGCTCCTTGCAAGGCCTTGGCAGAGCTTGTGCTGTTCTGGCTTGGAGCTGGGGTGGGGCAAGGACAGGTCTGGGCAGCCCTGCTGCTCTGATGAGCACCCTGCCACACTTTAAGAAGGGCAAAACTGAGCTGGGGAATGGTGAATCCAAATCTGTGCTCCGTGCTCCACAGAGATACTCTATCTGCTGTGGTTTTTCAAAGCAGCTGCTGACACCCATGGCTGTTTAGTTTGCGTATGAAGGACTGGCCATGGGAGCTCTCTCAGTATTCCCAAACTCTGTAAGGCCAAGTATGTGACAGACTGTATATTCAAATATGCTGGGCTCTTTTTAAAGTGGGAAGGACAAGATAAAAGAAAATTCTGTTGGTTTGGTTTTTTTCCCTTTTTTTCTTTCTTTTTTTTTCCTGAAAACTTAATCCCATCCTCTTCAGACATTATCTTAAGTCGTTGGAAATGACATGGAAGGAGACACATGAAAAATATTTCAAAAATAAATCTTGAGATATTCTTTTCCTAGCTGATAATCACAGAAACTACTGAATGGTTTTAAATTGTCAGTGTAAATGAGCTGAGTGCCCTATAATATAGGTTATGACAAATGTATTACAAAGTAGTCTTATGAGCCATTATTGCTACATGTCAGTACTGTGAGTGGTGCAAGGAAATTGCATTTCCATCAAATAAAACAACAGAAGGACAAAAATATCTTGTTATGCCTTGGATAATCTAGTAAGACAGCTAAAAAGTACTGATGGGAGTCTGATAGACATCCTTCACTAGTAGAGTTAAAGAATTGTAGTTTTAAATTTATCCACATGGACAATCATTAGGACAACGTAAAAAATTCTAAAGGGGCTTCCCTATTAATTACAACCTGAAAAAGAAATGTAAAAGTGAAATAGTTTTTACCAATATGTTATCCATATCTATTGTATTTTCCAGTTCCAGCTACTGTAGATCAGTAAATATATACTGGGCTAAATCGCACTCACTTTAACTATACCAGAAATACCACTGATGTCCAGAAAGGACTTGCTCCACTAAACTGGTAAAAAATTTACTTTGCTTTCAAAATTTTATGGCATCTTGCAATACTATGTTGCAAGCTAGAATTAAACAACAGATCTCCAAATTTAGAGATGCCGAAAGAACGTGCTGAAGGAAGAGGAGAAGGAGACATTCTTATGTCTGAGTTTTTTGTGCCTCAAAAGAAGGGGCAATGTTTTCACCAATTTTCAATTGTCTGACTTAAAATGCTATCTGAGGAAAATTAAATCTCACTCAGAGGAATTAGAGAATTAGAATTACTTGGCTTTTTTTTTTTTTCCCCAACTTCTTTGCCAATTTTCGGCATGGCCTGGGCTATTATATGTGCCCCTGCAGACTCACTTACAGGAAGGAAACTTAACTGTCTGAGATGTGAATCAAACATCACACTATTGTTTGCCCTCACTTCACAACTATGCATTATCTTAATGCTCTGTGGGCAGGCTAGCACACTATTCTCAATTTTTGGGCCTGCTTATCCTGTTGGAAAAAACTTACAACTTTGTTTAAAAAAACAAAAACGCTCACTTACCTCACCCAAAATACCTACTGAAATACTACTATTACATTTGGGGGGACATGTAGTTTAAGATAACGGGTATCAAAGTAATAATAGGAAAGTTTTTGACCTAGAAGATACTCAATCTGTGAATTCTATGATAAGAAAAGGGTTAAAGACTCATGAGAGAGTGTCAGGAAGGTGTAAGTGATTAGAAAACCTTACTCCAGCATCAGCACAAGTCAGGCAGCACGGTGACAATGTTTTCCTTGGTTTGAAGTATGGCAGAACACGATGCTGGGGAGACAACACTTCCTATAGTCAGACTTGTGTGGTGTGCAGCACTCAAGTCACCTGCATGCATATTGCTCTAATGCCATTCTGTCAGAAAAACACAGGCTCCTGACGTGACTGTCTTCTCAAAGTCTAACCCCACCCCCAACCCCAGCTGATGAGATGATAATAGCAGGTGTTCCAAAGCACCTTTATTCTCCCTTACTCTCAACCCTCACCTTGAAATGTCAATCTAATGACTGAGATAGAACTATTAAATTCTATTAAAATGGTATTAGTAGGTTATTTCCCTATTTGTTTGCTCCTATTGAGACTTACATATCCATGTTCCCAGGAAGATGACCAATTCTGACAGATTTTTGCTCATACACTCTGAGGCATATCTCCTGAGGGATAGATTCAAGTAAATTGTGAAAGGACATGAATTTTCCCTTTGTTTTCCTTTTAGTATTTTTGCTTGTCCTTTTTTCCCTGAATCTGGGACACCTGTGGGTATAACATAGTTGAAGAGGCCTAATACTTCAAGGAGGGGAAGTTTGAAGCTCTTTTGTTATTCAGTCTTTATAAAGATTGAAGTGTGGACCAGGCCACACAGTAAGAAGATGTTATAAAGCAGCCAAGGAAAAGAAATGCTGCTTCAGAAGCAGACCAAAAGTAGTTCAAATGCAAGGGGAATGGGAAAGGGATGGCAGGGCTTTCCCATGTGAGGGTGTTCACTTTGAGATATTGTAAAGAGAGGAGATTCTTGTTAAGTTTGCAATTTAAGAAAATCGGTAATTTAAAGTATTTTCAGGAAAGTCCACTGAAATGCTGGTTGCTTGTAGGAATCCTAAGACTTTGGAAGTTCTTAGATTAAAGGTTTTCATTCCAGCATATTTATACTAGTCTGTTACATTAATGTAAGTAGAAAGGAAATTGGGACAGGTACCTAACTTCCATGGCCTTAACAGGGAGTTTGGTCTTAATGGTGACAGAGCCCCGCTGTTCTGCCATACACTTTCACTATACCAGCACTCTTCAAACATTCCAATGGATTTAAAATCAAACTAGCTATTTGTGGGATATTCTGTTTCTGTCCTACCAGACATCAGATTGATCAAGTAGTTGACTGTTGTATATCTGGACATGCCTCTGA
The DNA here is from genome assembly GCF_052056855.1 of Sturnus vulgaris. Classification (NCBI taxonomy): domain Eukaryota; kingdom Metazoa; phylum Chordata; class Aves; order Passeriformes; family Sturnidae; genus Sturnus; species Sturnus vulgaris. The sequence continues at coordinate 58,397,332 of NC_142243.1, read as the reverse complement.
GTAACAGTGCTCATGGTTAGAAAGCATAAGTAGGGTCTACAGCACCTGGGATTTGCTGCAACCTGCTGTTATAAGGCCTCTGCTCTCTATCATGTATGTGCTGCTTAGTACAATGCTTCTTGCAGAGCTCAAGGCCATTTAAACTGTGATTACATCAGACTATGGACTAACATGGATTTTTCTGTATTGGGTTTCTGGACTGGTTTTGACCAAGATCTCAGCTTCTACTTTTGGCTTTCCATTTAAATTTTATGTGTATTTGAAAGGATTATACCTTTCATCAGGAATGGACCACCCCCGTTTTCCATCTGAGTTTCCAAACTCAGATGACATTCCAGAACTCTTGTAGTTTTGCACTTTCATGTGGCAATTATTCCTACACTACAGCTATGACATATTCACTTGGGGTTATCTGAACGTGTATGCTATTTACAAGGAATGGATCTGTGGAGAGACTGCTCAGGAGGGAAATAGAGTAGATGCAGGACTGCAGCAAAGCTGTTATTTTGCTGAAATTGAGTCCCAGTGACACTCATTTCACAGAAAATGCATTTAAGCACTAAGATACCAGAAGAATCTCCAGTGCACCCAGCAGTATGTATCACTGCTGAGTCAGAGGACTCAATGACAGTAACATCCACTATGTATTTCAGTGTCTTTTTATTGTTGACAGATTGCTTATTGACCCTACCTAAGGTTGGTATAAAAGTATGCTGGATTTCCAGGTAGTGAATAGGGTCCCCTGAGCTCCTTTCTCAATGAAGTCTAAGCTGGGACTCTTGCTGCTCTGTAGCTATGGCTTTCAAAGTCTGGGGAAAGACTATGAACACTGTATTATTTCATAAATAACCTTTCATAAATAAACTTTCCTTGCTCACACAAATTGATTGTCTCTTGAGACAGCCATAAAAAACATTGCCGAAACAGAACAAATTTTTTTAACCAAAGGTTTGCTCTGAACTTTGAAGAATAACATCCAAATCTTGTTACAAGTCATCATCTATTTCCAAAGTTTTTCTACTGTCACTGCCTTTGCACAATAGCCATATCTCAAGCCATCTCTCTCTTTTTACAAAGAGAGAAACTGATAGTTTGGTTCAATTTCAGTTTTCTAGAACAGCTCAAGTGCAAGAATTGTATTCATATGAAAGTAAGAAATGGCAGTAGCATCCTCTACTGTGATCTGGAATTTGTCAGTAAATGCAATATCAAGAAATAATTCAAGCCTAGTGAAAGAGACTCAAATAGGAGCTGTAGCCATGAAATGAAATAATGAAGGAAAAAATACAAAGAAGATCAATAATCAGGAAAATATTAATTTAGAAATGTCAATATTTTCTATTTTGCTTTAAAAGCATGTGTTTAGACATAGTACTTCTGGCCTGGCTATTTGCATAAGCTCAAAAAAAAAGTTTTTGTAAAATTATAATTGAGTCATTGAACAGTAACCTTAGCCCAAACTTAGATATTTTCTTTAGGGCCAAAGAAAGTTTTCAAATTGAGTAAGTACTTCCACCTTCCCTACTTTACTATCACATCTCTTCATAATGGATTGAGCTGCAAAACAAGTGTTAAAATAATCAGATGGCATAATCCAAAATGTACACCCTACCCAAAGTAAAACTAGTGTTGAGCCATGAAGAACTTAACCTTGTTAAAGCTAGTCTTGAATCTAAAGTTAGGTCACTTCCATATCTTTATTTAATGACATTGTTTTAAAAACACTTTAAAGAAAAGGTTAGAAAAAAAATGTACTTCAGAGAAAACACTTGCAAATATCTCCTGTGGATTAATCATAAAATGGGACATTTCCTGGTTAGGAAAGTATTATGAGACATAACAGATTGGGTAGTAATGACAACAATGGTTTACACAGAATCGCTCTGTTTAGGAAGAACATGTACATAAAATAATTCCTGTGTAGTAAACAGCACTTCCAAGTATTTTAGATGTCTGTGGATGTATTCCAAATTATCCCAGGAAGTCTGAGTCTATCGTGTATTTGCTGTAAAGCTTGTCCTTTTAGAAATTCTTTAGGATTTTTTCTGAGACAGGGATTCAGCAGTGAAAAGAAAGACAAGAATTTGATTTTTTTAAAATTTCTTTTTTAGCTCTTCTGTATTTTTAGCTATATTTTAGTTTAAAATTTTTTTCTTCTGTACACTTCTAGAGGAATATGAGGAAAACATCCCTGGGTAGGTCCTTGGATTTCTTTTGTATATTCTCCATGAAACCTTATAAGAATGTCTACAGGAAGAAGAGAATTGTGGCAAGCCCCGTGTACATGCAGGAGGGAGGCATATCCTTGCAGAAACTGGCTTGAAGGGGAATAAGCACACCTATGGTACAGACCAGCATCTTTATACAAGCATAAATGATCTATGAAATTGCATGACTGGGTCATGAAATGCAATGATCTGCACTGCATGTGGCATTTATCCTGTTTGCTTGGTTCTTTTTAGTTATCTGCTCCTGACAATAGTCAGAAATCACACACTTGACTAGCTGGCCTTTGGTCTGTTCCTCTCTGACTGTATTTTCCATATGGATGATAATGACAACTGCTGAGGAGAAGTACCAACATCATGACTTTAGAAAAAAAGAAACCTGAAAAACCCCAAATTTCAAAGGGAATGAATGCTCTGTCACTGAGATGTTGTTTTTTCATAAGCAGTCATGCTTATGACTCCAGTCTGGTAATCAAACATCCAACAGAAGACAGCAAAATTCTCCCATTATTTCAGCTGCCTACCTCAGTGAAGTTGCAATAGTTGTTCCCTCTGCCCAATATAAAACTCTAGAAGAATTAAGACCCCCTACATCAGTGACTCTTCTGCTTGTATCCAAATGTTAGGCTTTTTAGATTTGCAGACCTATCATTTGAAGGAGCTTAAATATACCAATAGAAAACAGAGATTGAATAGCTCATATTCTTTACCTCTCCCTGAAGAAGTTTTATGTACTCTCTTTTCTTCTTGTCTAATACAGCTGGGCATATCTGGGATAATTCAAATCAAGGGAGTTTAAGATAGTGAAATCAGAATTACTGAGTTAACTCAAGGGGTCCTCCTCTGGACAACTGAGAAATTCAGTAATGCTTATTTTTCAGTTGCAATTCTGCAGCTTGTACCTGTCACTTGTTTTCTTCTTCAAGATACTTGGAAATATTAGAGGTCATGAAGAAATTTTGCTGTAGTATTTCATAAATTTTTACCTTAAGAATACTGGAAACTAAAAATCTTTAGTATATAATAATCTGCTTCTGTATTATGTCAACATTGATTTAATAGTAAAGACTTCAGTTTGGCTTCAGTGTGCAAATAATTTGTTATTTTCAGACCTTGAAAAGCAAAGTCTGCCATATAAAACTAATTACACTGGTTACTTTAATACCCTTGTAAAAGAAGTTAATTTCCTGTACTCTTGTGCACCTCAGTCTATCCTCTCTGTCCAAACACTTCCATGATCACTGCTACTCATAACATGAATCTGACCTGACATTCTCACAATCCTTTTTGTTTTATTGCTTAGTGACATTTCCCTGGGTAATGTCTTCCTTTTACACCTAAGGAACAGATGCAGCAGGTCGACTGATTTACCCAAGGCTGGATGGGAAGATTGACAGAGCCAAGACCTGGCTCCAAGTATCCAGAGCCTCTGTATTGTCACTAGACATCAGTTGCCATCTGCTTGTGTTATCTTCTAGTGTATTCCAGCAATGGGTGATGTGATCACTTTTCCTATGGGATCAAAAGTATATTGCTGTAGAAAGCAAATTCTACTACTGATTCTGGGTACTGGCAAAAATCATTATGGGATTTTGCAAGAATTCTTCTTTCCCCTTCTGTACTCCTGATTGTATTTAGCTTGCTTACTTTTACTTATACTAGGTATTTTAAGTCACATTTTGTCATAAGTCACAAAGCTGAAACTTATGAGGGTACACCTTTATTGAATGATAAATCTGAGAAAGGGATATTTGGATTTTGTATAAAGCATCAGATTTATAGAAATATTGGGTGTGAAAGTTTAACTCTATTTTCTTTCCACAGCAGGGAACCTTGTACTGCAGAAGGTATTTTAAAATAATACAATATTAAAGAGTATGGGTACAGTAAAACTAAAAATATTACCACACTATTTAAGGTAGCTGTATGGAAAAAATAACTCTTGTCCTGAGGCTCTTGCACTATTATCCAGAAATGCCTGAACATCAGACAGGGTGTCTCAGCTAGGCTGAGGAGTAAAAGGGATGTTGCATTATTAATTTTATTCTTGGTAGTGAGTTATTTTTGGTATGAGTCATTTTCAAACAGAAGTGTTGTGGCTTTCTATAGGTCAGTCAGATTTAATACTCAATCGGCTCTAAAAGAAGAAAAAAAGAAAGAAAAAAACCACCTGCCAATGACATACAGTTTATCAGGACAAATTGTGTTCCATTTGCTCCCCCAGCCTTCCCAGGAGTGGAAATTTGCACTAGCAGCCCAGAATGTGCAAGCTTATAAACTGAGGAAAACTTCTGTGGAAAAATAGTCCTCTAGGCCAACAGGATGCAGATGAATAATTGTTGTAGGATAAATTCTTGCCTCATTAAACCACAGCTGAGAACATGTGTGCCACCTGACACTCTGGAGAATTTTGGTATGGGACAAAGGTTAGTGAGTCCTTGAAGATTACAAGGAATTCTGGTCTACAGAGTTACCCAGACAGCTCTGACTAACAGTGGTGGAGACTATATTTGCTCTCTTCTTTAAATACTTTGGTTATATATACAATAGTATCCACTTGTGGCCAGATGTGTACAAGCTCTATGGAAAACCATTGGGTTATAGGGAAGCCAGACATCCTCCTTTCAGCTACTTCCTTAGACCTCCTCTGAAGTATGAAGTCTCAGAGATACTAATCATGGAGAAATTAAATTTTTTGTAGACTTTTAAAAAAGCATTTAAAAATATTTAAGAAATGCTACTGTTATTTTATCTCAAATATTAAAACTTAAACCAGCAAATTTACTACTTGACTGAGAAGTGCAAGAGCATTAGAATGGGTGCTTATGTAGGAATTAAGAGTCTCTTAATCTGTGTGTATCTCAAACAATGTAGTGCTGAACCTTGATACTGATATTTCTTTCATAACAATTAGAGACAGATTCTGGTCTCAGTAATGAATTATTCTGGATATAAAGCAAAGTGATATATCTGATTTTAGCCCTACAGGAATAATGCTTTTTTCAATTACAGGCTATAATGCTTTAAAAACTTGAAGACATCAAAGGCAAAAGAACACTTCAATGAATGTGCACATGCTCAGGGTGTTCAGTGCCTCTCACAACATTTTTCTTGCTCGTGTGTCAATTGTCGTCTATCACTTCTGGATCAAGCCTTCTTCTCCACCAGATGTCATTTTCATCATGGATTCAGACTCTGCTCCTGGCACTTGCTCTTGTCCGTTCTGTGAAGACTTTCATGTTGGTAGGAAACTGCAAGCACTCTGTAACATCTTACAGTCTTACAGAAAAAAAATCACTGCTATGCAATTTTCTTCTTGAACAAAAAAATGAACTGTGATGGGGGAGATGGGATGGAATATAGACCATTCCTTCCCTTTATGCAATGAAACTAAAAGGGAATCCAGGGACAGGAAAACCTGGGAACAGCCCCTTCAAAACTACACAGCATGAAAGACCACTATTTCATATTGTCTCATGAGTTCTTGCAGGTGGCTTGTAGTTTGTAGAGGCATTGGTATACCAATTGTACCGACTTACAGGGCTCAGAAATCAACCCTAAATGATTGGCTCAGAGAGGATTTCAGCTGCTGCTCTGCATGACCTGTCCATAATTCTATTGCTGCTTCTTCTGTTTCAAACCATGTATAATAAGCTCTAGGATGTAACATATGAAACTCCAACTTTCTCCATAGAACAGAACAGCGTGTAGTCATTCACATCTGCTAACAGTGTCAAAACAGTTTTTATTGCTTTTTACTTCTGTTAAGCTTTGCAGAGACAATAAAGCTGAATTGCAAGTCCTGGTGCATTATTAACAGCACATTTGCTGAGTTCCCCATAGAGAACAGTCTCTGCTAGTATTGTGTGAGCCAAATATCAGCCTTGCTTATCCCCTAATGCTGCATTGGATGTAGGGCTGCTGGGTGAGGAGCAGCTCTAAGTTTACTTAGATATGAACTGGAGCCATGAACATAGACTTTCTCAATGCCCTGCTTCAGAGAACAGATAGGATTAAAAAGGCTCATCATAAATACAGAAGGAAATCCCAGGTGTGAGTCAAGTTACACAGAACTGCTGAGGCCTAAATTTTGCTGCTGCTTCACATGTACTCATGAGAAGACAGGATTTGTTCTGCATTTGTGTACACAGAGTAGACCTGATGGTTCTCTCATATTGATGTATTTTTCAGTGGTACATAACATAAATGTTTCTTTTATGTAGGAATATAACTTTGCTATGTTTTCTAGTCATTAGCTGAGACAGCTAATGGTAACTTCTTTTTAAGACAAACTGTTGAAAGCAAAGGATTTAGCTGCACTTCTCACTGAGCATAAAAGCATTGCTTGTGGGGTTTTTCAGGCTGACCTTTCAGTTTAAAACGGCTGAAATGATTACTGGGGCTGATAAACATTCCTGGTGTAATTAATGCAACTTACAAGAAAAGGGAGTTATGCATGAAAACTTCAAGGACTTTTCTGCAGCAAGAATTCTTGAATATGTATGAGTTGGTTTTAAGTAGAAATCAGAAATTGTGTGAGCACTTAAAAGCAGAGAAAGTACTCCGTAAAACTAGTAGATGCCAAAAAGCTACTGCCAGCTGCTGCATCTAAGTTTTGTAAACCTGGCCCTCAGACTACCTAGCTGAGCACCATCATAGTCACATCACTTGCACTTCAAAGGCAGATGTAAGGCAAATTGTATATATGGAGTAGTAATTTCTCAGTATCCAGCAGTGATGTGGTGGCATAATTTCAAGTTTCTGAACGTGGTTTATGAACGTGGAGTTGGGGGCTAAAAGGATTTGCAATGTCTGCAGAGACCTTGGTAGGGAGACCTTGGAGCTGAAATGCTGATAGAAAACAGAAGCATCTATAAGCAAAGCTTTCATAATGAGCTAGAAGAACTGGCAGAGCAAGGGCAAGAGCAAGACGTGCAAGAGCAGAGCTGGAGGAGCAGGCAGGGCTCAAACAGGGGTGCAAGGTTCAACCCGGAGAGCAGGTAGCACTTGTGGTCAGGAGCAGCAGCCGGTGCTGCAGAGCCAGCAAAAGCTTGGATAAAGCCTTGTTATCCTTGTTATCCTCCTCTGCAGGTGACAAAGCCCTGGGACTTGCTGACTGCAAACTGAAAAGGGATTGATAGTACAGAAGATGAGAAAACAGCCTACACCAAGGTGCTAGAGAAGAAAGCTGTAAGCCATTATAATGCAACTTTGTTTTTGTCTTATTGCTCTCCTTTTGCTCCCATTACTAAAGTAATTTATTTAAAAAAAAATGATTTAGTGGGGTGGGGATTCAAGCTGATGTTTTATTACTGGCTGCTGAAGTTTAAACCTGGCATAGCTGATACCAACCCAAGGCTGTCAGAAATATTGTAGAAGGCTGTGTATAATTGCAGGACATCTGTCTTGAATGATTACAACATGTTGTAGTAGGTTCTTTTGGCTGCGATTGGAAAGGATATGCTACTTAAATGAATATCCACTTCTTTTCCCTTCTATTAGTAGGATATATTGACAGATGAAAGAAGACAGTGGCAACTGAATCCATGCCAGACTTAGCTGTACAGTATTTGCATGGGGAGGTGGATCTGACATTACAGAATGACTGAGGGTGGCTGTGAATCTGTGCTTACTATAGCTGTATTCATATAATTTTGACTTTATAGATTTGTAAAAATAACATAGATCTTCACCCCATATGAAATGGAGTGTCCACGCTGTGGGTTGTTTGGACTCTTGAAAAGCATTTCCTGCAAAAAAACCAAACCCCAAAACCCCAAAAAACTGAAAATCTCAGAACAAAACAACTGATAGTTATGAAGCACTGTGACAATCAAACAACAAGAGCAGAAAAAAGCGTTTAGAAGAGACATATGGCTTACCATGCTGGCCCATTTTTGGTTGATCTTTTTCCAATCCTTCTGCTCTCTCAATATAACCTCTCTCTCAGTCCCTCCTTTATTCCATAAGCCCATCTGCCTTCATCTGTTAATTCAGCCCTCTGTTACTACTGAATTGTTTATCGGCCAAATGAATGTGGACGATGAGCTCTCTTATTCATTCCAACCTAGTTAAAACAGGCCTGCTACTCAGTGGTGGGTCAGTGTTGAGAAAAATGTAAATAATTAATGATTTGTCTGGAAATCTTTGAGAGGGAGGCCAAAACAACTGAGCATTTGGCATCTTCAAAAAAAATTTCAAGGCCTGGATGCAGGCAAGAATAATCTCATCTTCACCACCCTACTGAGTACACAGTGTTTTTTGGCTTAGTGTGCTTTCACAAGGTAAGAGGAATACCCCTGCTTTTCTTGGGCTTGATCCTTTTCCAGTTCAGTCTGGGAGAGATCTTCTGAGATGTCTGAACTGATCCAACAGGCTTAACGACTCATGAAAGGTGAAATTTCAACTTTTTTCCTCTCCTTGGAAAGCACTGCTTGTGCACGTGCTTTCACCTCTCTGTGGTGTGTACCAGTGGGAGCTGTTGGTCTGACTCCCATTCAGCTAGTGGAAAATTAACCCAGTAAGCAGCGGGTACAGAAGGACCAAGGGAAAGCCTCAATGAGAAAGTGTGGGACCACCAGATCAGAAATTGGGTGCAGAGCAAAACCAGAAGCATCACCTTTCCACAAGGATCCCTTTGGAATACTCACTCTCATCAGAAGAAAATCTTCTCTGGCTGTGTTCTAGCACAATCTTAAGGCATGTATCTAAACATGTATGTAGTTGCTAGTCAGTAATTTAGCAGTGTTGTCTGTGTGAAAGGTAAATTTGGTGAAATTCATCAAAACTAGTCCTCTTGGGGGAGTACCTTCAAAACCCATTCCTGGAACTAGAGTTTTTCTCAGTTTGCCCCTTCAGAGGAGGTGTCCATTTGAGATTAAAACTAAATATATGTTAATTAAGCCAAATCATTATTACGTTGACTCTCCAGGGATCTCTTGTTTTCTTCTGGCTTAAGTATTGTAGTTATGATGTAGTTATGATGTAGTTATGATGTATGGCCAACTTTTTTCACAGACAATAAGGCAACTATCCCCCTCAGCTAGCAGGGATTCCTAAGAAGATTTTACATATATATATATTTATATATATATTTATATATATATATATTTATATATATACACACACTCCTAGATATATATAAACTCAGAGTATATATATTGCATATGTACTCTGAGTGTCCAAATTCATGCAATCCATGCAATCTCTAAACAGGTTGAGACCTCTGATACATATTAGATGAGGGAGTCTCAAATATACTGAATTCTTTTAAGTTTTATGACAGCCAGGTAGAGAAGAAGAGACTGATTCCCACCCCCACTTCCCTGGTATGGGAGAAAAAGCTGTAATGTGAAATCATCATTCACTGAGGACATATCAAAGAAGGAACACTCATCAAAATAATTTCATTGGTGGCAGAACAACTTGTAGGCTCAATCTTTTTGTCATTGAAAATGCTTTATGAATTTTTTTCATAAAGTAGAGCCTTAGTTGTAAAAATAATTGGTCTCTTAGTAGCATTATCATAGGCTTTATGCAGGAAAAATATGCAGTGTGTTTGCCCGTGTAGAATAATGTTTCATAATCACTGATTCTCTTCTGTCAGGGATGCTAATATTTAACCTTCTTCTGTTTTGAAGCTGGTTATCATTTGCTCCAGAAAGAGAATCCAGGTAGTGGAAAATGAACTTAACAGAGGCAAACGTCAGACTAGTGTATATCTACATGTAAAACAATTAGCTGAAACTGCAAAAATCAGGCCATTCAAATGATTGCAGCTGAGGGGCTAGAATTCTTTTGATCAAGTTGGTTAAATACTCCAGTAATTCAGGCCCTCTGCAAAGAAACTTCTCTGTACACCCAGGATAAAACAGGGATGGAGTTAAGGCTGTTGCATAGCATGCTGCCTGCTCCTCTGAGGAAAAATGTTGATAGGTGGTACAGTCCTGCTAGGACAGAAATCACTTTTACACCTGCAACAGTTGTAATCTTTGGTCTTCTGTTCTAGGAGATTGTCCATCATGGCCTCCCCAGATGTTCAGATCTGGGCTGCCAGGAAGGAAGGATGGTTATAGCAACTAAGAAAAAGCCAGCTCCTGCCTCAGAGCTGCTAAAAGAAAGCACTCTGTTAGGGCCTGAAATCAGGTGCTCAGGCCCTGTTGCCTGAGCACCAACACCAGACAAGTACCTACTGCTATGCAATAAGCATGACATCCAACTGGAGATATCAGCAATCCCATCCAGGTAAGCCAAAATACAGTAAAAAACATTAGACATCAGCAGCCAAGTGCCTCTTTAAAGACAGTCTTTATGTGTCAGTAACAGAGTTCTGAGTCCCAACAGACCAAATGATCCAAAATCAGAAACCACAGAAGATAGTCTGAGAATATCACTTGAACAAAATGAGCCTAGCATTGAGATATGATGCCCTAGATCATCTGAGTGGCAGTCTCTTTATCAGCTGAAAATTGTGTTTATTGGTAAAATTCAGTGAATACTAAGTTGCAGAAAAGAGATGTACCTACGCGGCATCTAGCTCACCCGGAGATGAATCCAGCATAAAAATTTAGGATATGTCCAAATGTACATGTGAACTCTAAATTACCCTATTCTGAACCCAAGGAATCACTGCCAAGGTGATGGATTCCCACTTATCAATCACCCAGTCTTTATTTACTCAAAGGCCACCCAGAACCAGTGGCAGGATAATAATGCCTGTGCTCCCATGTTTGACTGACTCAAGGTGCAATATAAAGCTTAAGCAGCTTGAAGTTACTCTTGGACTTCATATAGCTTTAAGGCAAGAGTATCCCTGGTCAATCATTCAGAGACTGACCATTTCTTCTTTCAGAAAAGCTCTCTAGGGAAAGTCTGGGTCTGTTTGTACCTGGCCCCCTACAAATGCAAGGTATGAACACATTCTGTGAGAGCCTTACTCAGTCCTACCATCATCACCCAGATCAGCATGAGTCCTGAAGAGAAGCATATGAGTGGGATTTTCTGGTTCTTTTTATTGGCTGTAACACAACAACCAACATAGCTGTCATGTCTCCAGATCAAGGTGTGCCTGACATTTTTTAAGAATAACAAAAATTTCCCAATTTTTCCTACTTATTAGATCAAAGCACTTATAAAAAACTACAAAGTATGCTATACCAAGTAGACATTTCTCTGATATATATCAGGCATGAGCCACCAGAATGACAGATTTTGGAAATGCAATGGAATCTGTCCTGTGCCAACTCAAGAGTATGTGTCTATGCACCTCAGAGGTATTTGGTAGGGAAAGACATGGTTGCTTCATCTCGCTTTTTCCACACTCTCCCCAAGTCAAATTTTTCTTGCTTCCATTTGCTGCTTTTGCAGGACTACTCTATGGCTGTCAAAATTGTGCAAAATTTTCTGCAAAACAGGCATGCATCTTGGTCACTTGCTGCTCAAATCATCTTCATCTTGTACTGCCTGCAGACCTGTCCTGAGGCATGAATAGGGCTTAGCTTATGTCTGAAAAGACACTAGGACTTGTCAGCAAGCCTATGAGACAGCAAAATGTGCTGTTTTGCTTAGTCTGTGGGAGGCTGGGGAGTGTATAAAAGGTAGGCATATGAAATTCAGAAGTTTGTTTATTATATAGATAAGAATCTGAACTGCCAAAGTTTAGTCTAATTTTAAAGCTCCTTATGCATTATGCAACTCTCCTCCTTTTCAGTAAAATGCAGAGTTACAATGCACTTTATTTCCAATATGTATAATTTCATTCTTTTGAGGAAGAGCAGGGCAAAATGTCCTCTTCAAAGCCTGGTTCATTTTCTGAACCAGTTGCCACATTCATCTTCTGCTCAGTATTTGAATGTATGTCTACTGGAAGTGAGTATGTATTTTGCCTCTTGATCTTAATTTTGATCTCTGGTTTTACATAAATTCCAGCAGGTGACAATTTTTAACTTCCTTCTCTTCCAGGAGATTCAGGTTGCTCTTTTCAGTCCTAAAGGAAATTCAAGCTGGTAGCTTCTAAAGAGGAAAGCATATGCTCTGTCCTCCTAAAGGGGTTCCTCTTCCCAGGTCCACAGCACATGACAAAATCTTGTGCTTCGTATCTCACGGCCCTGAAATGTGTTCATGGTGGTTCTGACTCCTTGTTGAACACCCATCATGTTAAGCTGTCTCTAAAATTCATAACCAAGCTTAAAGTTTGAGATGCTAGATTTAGACTGTTTTTAGAATGTGTGCATTTATCAGGTTTTCCTGGTTTTGCTTAACATAAAGTTTTTGGTAAAATCAATATATGTATCCACCCTTGGAAATGAGAAGCACGTCTCATTTCAATACATGATGTAGAATAACACCAGTAACCCTAAGAGCAGAAGGAGCTGGGTAAAAGCTCTGAGGGGGAAAGAATCAAGAGTGAGGAGGCTTGGACCAGTTCTCTACTCTGTCCCAAAAAATTACTGTGTGAACTTTGGGCAAACTTCATCTTTTCATTCCTCTGACTCTCTCCCTCATGTCTTCCTTTTTTTTTTTCCTATTTAGACTTTCAAAGTGCAAAGGCAAAAGCATATGCCTACTATAGGCAGTTCCAGTGTAAATGTTGATATACAGACTTAAAACAAGGAGGAAAATATCTGTTTGGAGGCCTCCTGAGGATTTTGCCATCATGGCCTACTGCAAACTATGATCAGTGGATGGCTTTGCTGGATGAGAAGAGGCAGTGTGCTTGCCCAAACATCACTTGAATTTCTCAAACACCTGCAGAAGAGTGTCTGAGATGGCCATTTGCTCATGTGGCCTTCATGACCTGGTATGCCTTTTGATCTGCCTTGCTCCTGGGGAAAAGCTGAAGCTGCTTTTTGATGATGGGCACCCCTTTCTTCCTACTCTTGATGCACAGGGAATTAGCCCACTTACTGGTACTGTGTGTTGGTAATTCTGACTATTGGTACATTGCATCTTTCACAAATGTTATAAAATACCAAGCCTTTCTTTTCCCCAAATCCAATTTGATTTTCCTTCTGAGGTTTCTGCTTTTGCAGGATTCTAATTTCTCCTGTTTCACCTCTTTATGAAAAAAAATTGGATGATCAAATGGAAATTAGATGCCACAATGTGTATGAAAGTATTTTGGAGTGAACTGATTAGCAAATTAAGATAAGTATTTCTTGCACCAGTACCAAGCACAGTAAGTGTTAGATCCAAAGAAACTTGTAAGAGGGGAAGATTGCAAAGGTTTTAGAAACAAATTTAGCTTCATTTGTCAAGTAACTGGACGCGTTTGTGGCTTTTACCAACATGTTTTTGCTTTGGGATACAAATTAAGATCCAGGAGAGTCTTGAAAAATTGATATGTTTAGTAGCAGGTGGGTGTGACTCCACTCCAACAGGATGGTGTTTAAAAAGTGCTATTTAAAAAAACCCTTTTCTCTAGTAAAATCAGGTGAGGGGATAAGTGGGCCTCTACAGGATTGTTCTGTCTTTTCCCTCTGCTAGCTGACAAGAAGAGCTGTCCTTCAGCCCTTTTGGCCGGTGGATGCAGACTCAGCAAGTTCCTGCTGGAAGCTGTTGTTCCCTGCAGTCCCAGCAGCTCGTGGTCTGGTTTCGGTGAACCGGTTTGCAAGACCTGTGGGAGGAATGAGTGTAAAGCACCTCTGTCCCCATCCTGAACTGCATTTTGGAACTTGATCTTCCCACAGCTGTGGTACAGTGACTTACTTTGTGCAAGGGTTAGTCATAAACCCCTGTCCAGGAGGAGAGGCTAGAGGTGACGGTGGTGAGACGTGCATGCTCCCCAGGCGAGGAGACAGCTGCTAGAGCAGTAGTGCCGCCCAAGCTCTTGTTCAGGTGAGCGGGGAAAAGGCTTTAACGACCACCCGGGATGCTCTGGCACTAGTGAGCAGTCGGTGTGAGGGCAGCAGCCCCGACTTCAAGGGGCAAAGAGGAGAACACGTTGATTTTTTTCCACCTCCATGCCCGATGTGCGGTGAGCTGGCTTGTGCGCGGTGATGTCCCCGTGCGATCAGCCGAGGGGAGCGGCGATGCTGTGCGGGGGAGGATGGTGCAGGAGGAGCGAGCGGGCGGCCCGCGGGTGGGCTCGGCAGGCGGGCGGCCTGGGACAGCGCGGGGCGGGCGGGACGAGCGCGGAGGGCCGGGCCGGGCCGGGCCGGGCCGGGAGGCGCTGCCGGGCGCCCGCCGCGGCGTGTGGGTGGCTCCAGGCGGCCGGTACCCAGCGACAGGCGGCGAGGTGGGAGGAGGCTGGCGGGGCGGAGGAAGAGGAGGAGGGAGCGCGGCGGTGCTGCGGAGCGTATCAGCCGGTGCTGGACTATGGTGCGGCTCGGCGGGGGCTGACACGCCGGTACCCCGCCCGCTCTGCCTCCCTGCCGGCTGACAGGCACGTGTGGGATGTGAGACCTGCCCTCGCCGGGGGAGCATGAGCTGTGCCCAGGCCGGCATTGTCCAGGTACGAGGGGCTGCTGCCGCCCGGCCTCGGGTGAGGGTGGTGGGGCGGAGGCGGGTGGCGTCGGCTCCCAGCGGAGAAGTGCGAGGCGGGATGGAGCTGGTAGCGGCCTCGGCTTCGGGAAAGGCCCTTCCCGGGGCGGGCAGCCCCCGCCCGGCTGGCGGGATGCGGCGGCGGGTCGTGGGTGTGCGCTGTCACCGTGCCCGGCTGCGCGGTGCCGCCTTTGTGCCTCGGCGGTCCGTGCGGGATGGGAGCCCGGCCGTGCCGCTGAGCGCTGCCCTGGGCGCGGGCGCGGTGGAGGGGTCGCTCTCCGGGGAGCTCCTTGGGCCCCGGGGGGTTACGGGATGAGCCGTCGGCCTGCCGGCTGAATTCCGCCGGCGATCAAATAGTGTAGAATTATGACGAGCGACGTGCCGGCGGGGATTGACATCATTTGGGGATGTGGATGCACGCAGGCGGTGATGAAGAGTCCAGTGCCGAATTTTTGGTGGTTACGTCCATTCCTTGTAAAAGCAGAAGCCCCCAGTTTTGGTTCTTGGCTCCCTGACAATGCAGCAAAATTTAAAGCACGAACTGCTTTCCCCCCCCATCCCCCCCGTGCTCTGTTGCTGTAAGCCAATCTTGTGACTTCATATTTTGGTTATTACCTTGTGTTATTACATAACTGCATATTTTTGTTAGCAATTAAATAAAATAACTTATAAGTATGTTAAGAGCATTGCCCTAGCTTGTAGCATTGTCAAATGCTGCGTTTCTCATTTTGCAGCCTGCACAGATAATGGGTTTGTACTGACACGGGCAGTACAATTCATTTTGTTCTCTCTTACATCGTTTCCCGTGTATTTCTCTGTAGTTGCAGAAGAAATGACTTAACCTGGGTTTAGATTTTTGCATCCTGCTGTTTGGAGCTGCAGTACTGCCTTTTTTAAATTATTTTTAAAAATTTTTTTAATATGCTGCACTCAGCAGAAGTGCGTAGTGAGACTGTACAACAGTCAGTCAGGCTGTGCTCCTGTCTCTGTGTTTACCAGCACCAGTGTCGCGTTCTATGGGGCACCTAGCCCTGTCTGAGCAGCTATTAGGGGCAGGGTGCTGCTGTGCCAGTGGTGACACATAGCAGGTGGTCAGCTGTGCCTTTCTGATTAGTGCTCATGCAAGGATTGCAGTTATTACCGTAATTCATTTTGGCTTGGGGATTCATTTTGAAAATTTGGATTTTCCGCTAAGAAGGGATTATAATTTCTCTGTGTAGTACGTGTGTTTTGTGAAGAATTGGAGTACGGTATGTATCCTGGCTGCACTCTCTGCTTCCCTTCTGTCTGCCTCTGAAGTGCACACCCTGTTCAGACAACACAGGTGCAATGTTGATTTTCACACTGGAGCCAGAAGTAGATGTAAAAGGCAGCACACGCTTAGTCAACTCACACCACTCATCCTGTCAATGCAGTCTCAGTCTAGTACAGGGGAAAAGGGTATGTGTTCTTACAGAGGAAATGTGAGGTCTGTTTATTTGTTTGTTTCAGGAGGGGGAGCAGGGAGTTAGCTCACAACAAAGAGTGGTTGGTCAGATGGCCAGCATTTGTGAGCAGCAAGCAGCATGTGATTTAAGGGTGGATGGCATGTTTTGTCACTTGTGTGATACTATTGCTGATGTGTTTCTGACTTAATGTGACCTGAGCTTTGGACTCCTAAACTTTTAATATCAATCAGCTTACTCATTTGAAACCAGAGCAGGCCAGAGCATTAACTGATCCACTCAGTGACTTTATCACAAACTATCAATATCTGAATATGACAGTGATTTGAAAGCAAACTGTGTACGTGTGCTCAGAACATCCCAAAGAATTCATCTCAAATCCATATGCTCAATATTTTAAGTGCATTCTAATAAACACTATGGTCCTTACTGTTTTACAATAAATAACTGGCTAAGACTTGTTACTTAAGTGTATTTTTCAGTGGCTTTGTGTTTCGTGTATGTGGCATGTGATCTTGCATCCTTTGCCATTGTGAGATCATCCCTGTGAAGCTTCGTGGAGTTCTGCACGTGCTGTGTTGTATGCTAAGTAGCGTTTATTCAAGGTAGTGCTAAATCCTTCTCCTTGTCTCCTTTTGAATAGTCTTCTTACAAACAATGCAGTGACTCGGTAAAATAGTGAGAATGAAATGTGGTTTATTAGCTGCCTTTTGGAATACTGCAAAAGATGCGGCCGTGGTATTGTACGGAGGATTCAGATTGTGAGAGTTGATGGTGTTGAACAGTTGGTGTTGGGCCAGAAGCAGTTCTAACAGAGGATAGGTTGCCTGTGTTTTAAAGCTGTTGGATCTGCCTTGTGGGTACAGACATTAAGGTTGTCCCTGTGATTTCACCTCTGAAAGATGCTTATAAAAAATACCCAGCAAAACAGCCTCCTCATTTCCACACCAGTTGCAAAGTTCAAACAGAAGGCCTTTTAGTAATAAAAAAAGCATTATTCTAAAATATCTTAGTTTGTGATGATTGGTTTTTCCAGAGAGCATAGCTTGTCTTCATTATGAATTTTGATCTTTATAAATATCTCTATGGTCTTATGTCTTTCCCTATGTAGTTTCCTCCTAAGTTAGGGAGTGCCCACAAAGCCTGGCTTCAGCACGTATAGATCATAGTATTTGTGGGCCTCTAGAGACAGGGAGGAGAACTTCAGCTTTAAACAAGTGTTCTGGCTCACTCTCCCTCCTGTTCTGTAGATGGGGTGCTTGCCAGCCTAAGCCAAAGTTACGCCTTTGTGAAAACTGCCCTGAACAGTTCAGCTGGGTATCGATATATACATATGGCTTACATGGGCACATCATGCCTGCAGCTTTCCAGCAGATACAGCTATGAGCCATGATTGCACTGGGAGTCACCATCACCTCAGATGCTCCCTTGCCTCCAGTGGCACCTGTGCTGCCGGGAATGTTGCTGTAGTGTTGGCCGTTTCCCTCAGATTGGCTTGCAGTAGCTGGAGGATGATCCTGCCCATACGGGTTTGTGTATCTGCCTATTAGCAGGAAAAGGAATTGTGACGCCCCCTTTTCTTCAGGATGTCTGTTGTTTGTTTACACTCAGCGGCTTTCTCGGTTTTGGCAATAAGGAGATGAGTCAGTTTTGCTTCTGTTTAAGGCTTTTTTTACCCATTTCTCCTGTAACATTTCATGTGCTGTTGTGATTCTGCAGCGGCTGAATGGCAAATACTGCAGGCATTTGGTTTAATTCCTTAGAAGTGTATTTCTATTGGCCTTAGATATCATGACCATTAATTCTAATAACGCTTAAAACAGACTAGATCTTATGCACTAACGTATTTGTCCTAAAACACAGCAATACTTCGTTTTCTTCTGGTGATCTCAGAAGGATGGGGGCCGTGCAACTCAGAAAAAATGAAAGTGCAGCCAGTAGCAAAGGGCAAGATAAGATGGACACCCACTTTAGTTGATTTTTTCCAGCTGAGATTTGAGGCCAGCAAGATGCTTAGAATTAATTAAGAAGAAATGACAAGGTTCTTTGATGCAGGGAGCCCGGGGTAATTTTCCTTACAGTTAATGAATGGTGGCTAAGCAGGTGTATAATGGGCTTGTGAGTCAGTCTTGGCCTTGTTTGATCAGCTATGTCTGGCTAGGGTATCCCTAGTAGGAAGTTTAGGTTCTTCAGGCAGGGCTCCTTAGGAGGTGCTGGGACTGTCCCTTGGCAAGATGGTGTCCTCAATCTTGGATGTTTGTTGAAAATGGACCAGAAGGACTAGTCCAAGCTACAGGTGAAATGGGCTGTTGTCCCGGGCAGCAAACTGCTGGGGGCAAGTGGCTGGCTGTGGACTGCTTTTGCTTTTGCAACAGGGAGGAGCTGGGTTGAAGCAGAGCAGCAGCTGACCCAAAGCAGGGTTCCCTTGCTGCCAGTACCTGTTGCAGCTCCTATTTGTCCTTTCCCTCCAGTGGCGGCAGCAACAGAAACCACTGCCAGCTCCTCAGGACTCTCCTTCCCCCACCTTTCCACTTATCATCTCACCCTCCTTTTCCATGAGTTCAAACAGCATTAGCTTGATCCCAGCTCCTCATCCTTTTGTCCAGAACATTGTCTATAATGCAGATAAACTGTGAGATGGCTTGGGAGCTGGGGGTGGAGTGATACGGCAAGCCATTTCTTTGAGATCTTAAAACGGGGGAAACCCTGGTGCTTGTGTTTGGAGTATCGGAGTCGGTGATCAGCGCCGTGTTCCCCAGGGAATCGCTGTGCTTCATTGTATTGCAAAGTTCTCTGAGGACGCAGCAGTGCAGGCAGCGTTCCCTTGATGCAGAGCAGAAGGTCTGTGGGAGAGAGCATGTGCACAGCAGTCAGGAAGCCTGTTATTGAGACCTACGCTGAGGTTTCATTTTATGCATTTAGCAAAACAAGCTCACTCTTTCACACTTTCCAGATATTTTTAAATTTCTCTGCAGATGCTTGTAGAACACCAACATTTGTTTGGTTTCAAGCCTGAATTAAAATTTCCAACCAATGTCTGGAGGCAAAATCAAAAAGGCAAGTATTTCTCCCAGAATTAAAATCCACTTAAATTTGAGAGTTGTTAACCCATTAAATAGCAATGGAATATAGACTCTCTTGGACTGAATCATTTGTGTTTAAAATGGAACATGCTCTAAAAATAAATGGCTAATTGCTTCAATGTAGTCAATATGAAATTTAGAAATGACTGACAGTGATTTGTCATCCATCTCCAATAGCAGGAGTCATCTGGGAAGTCTGTGATGTTAAACACATTTGTTTCTATTAGCACCTTTTAAAGTATTTTTGTTAATGAACTCCTGAATACCAGGACTGAAATATGTCATGTGGTATAATTATTTTTTTCCATTTCATAGGAAAATGTGTGCCGTGTGCACCTTCAATTACCAAATCAGGTTCCTCAGGTCCTGAAATGTGTGGTTCAGCAGGACTGGTTTTTTTTAAAGGAAGCAGGAGCCTGCTGTACTTCTGGTGCCAACAAAATGCTTTCACACATCTCCATGTAAAATTTAGGATGTCATCCTGCAAGCTGGGGAAGATCTGATGTTTTGCTACACACTGTATACAGAGAGGGGGATTGGTTAGGAATAACTCTCTGAAACATGTGTAAGCAGAAAAGGTGGAACAGGAAATTGTCTGCTTTTTCCAAGGGGGGAAGGAGAGCAAGAGAGGGGGGGAAAATGCTTGATGAGATGGACAAACAAGACATTATTTGCTGTGTGCTGGTGAAATGCTGGAGTGCTGGTTGTACGGAGCAGTGATGGGTCAAGGAGCTGCTCTCTGGATCTTAGGAGTTGCCATGACTTTTCTTCCCAAGACAAACTATCCTGCCAAAGTTTGTCTCCTTGGCAGCATATGGATTGCATGTTATACAGACTTTGCTAAGCTAGGTAAGAAGCCATGAAGTTGGGGATAATCTAGTTTTGCCTGTGAACTGTATGCCTGTTATAATGTACTTACTTCCTGAATTGTTTGAACTGCATTCCTTCCAGCTGGACGCAGTGACTAGGGTGTGTGCAGTTACCTGTCTGGGCATCTGGGTGCTCTTACAAGTGCTTGTTAAATTACTGGGATGAGTGTGACCATCTGATGTCCCAAGCTGGGCAACAGCTTGCTGCTTTTCTTTTGAAATCTGGGCCCTTTCAAGACTGATAGTGTCAATAAAGTAGGAGATACTGTATTATTCCAAGGTCTTAATGCAGCCTCAGGAAAATTTAAATTTGGAGTTCACATTTTAATGCAGAATATCCATCTAATATTGGTTTTTTTGTCAGTTGTCTTTAATGATGTGCTAAAAAAAGCCATGTGAGAGGCCCTAGGATTTTAATTTAAAAAATTATATACACTTTTCTTCAATGAAGTATGTTTCGTGTGTGACTGCATGGTTGCCTTAAGAAGACAAAGAAAATACCAGGTTTACTCTCTGAAGCCGCATCTTGATTTAAATAACAAAGTTTAGTTGCCATATGCTTAACCATGAAAAGTGAGGTAAGCAGATGAAATATTTAGTCTTAGAGTCAGAACATACATTTCCAAGATGATGCTGTTTGAGACTCATGAAATGTCCAGTAGCCATTAGTTGTCTCCTATCCTTGGTTACAGGCCTGTGAAAGCTGTGTAGAGATAAGGAGTAAGTAAAGTCTTTCCATGAACTCTTAAGTTGCCTAATTTGACTGCACTCTGCTCTCAAGTGGTAGCCAATGTGAAGTCATGATTCAGAAACATCACAAACATACCCTGAGTCAGAGGCAAGCCATGATGCTGAGATAAAGTGTTATTGAGTTTGGTTTAAGAATGAGCAATACTCCTTCTAGTTATTTGGAACTTTTCTTGATGAAAGGCAGTGCTGCAAGGCCTCTGGTGATTTCTAAATTTATTTATTTATTTTACAGAACTGAGTGTTACAGGGAAGCTTACTGTGTCCTGTGCCAGCGTGAAGCACTGACATTTCTTTCTCATTACTCGAGCAGCAGGCTAAAGCAGAAACAGCCACAGAAATTACTAGCCAGAGCAGTTATTAAGGACTAATGAGCTGAACTGTATTTTTTGTCCTCTACTTCTTAGGCTAGAAAATGATTTCTGTAGAGAAATACGTGGTCCTATGGTAGGACCCTTTCCAAGAGCGAACACTTTGGTGTTTTATGAGTCGGCTATCTGATTTACCTTCCTTTTTGTTTCCATTTCTTAATGTTCCTTAAGGATTTTGCTTTGTGTGTGAAATTACCCACTTTTTATGTGAACAAAGCTCCCATTAAAGAATAAGATTTCTCACCTGACTAAAGGCAGCAGTTCTTATGTTGGTCAGGAAACTGCATCCTGATGTAGAACATTACCCACTCTTGAAATTTGACTTTGCCTTGTTCTTTCATGCTCCTCAGAACTGTCACTGTCAAAGAATCCTCTTTGCAGATTTTCAAAGACTCTCTCTTTGCACATGTTTTCATTCTCTTTGATAGTCTGTTCTCCCCCTTCAACCTTCCTCCTGCTCAAGAACCAAGTGATTGCAAAGTAGTGTTCTTTGCAATGCAGTTTGCTGCACAGGTCATGCAGTTTTATGTTTCAGACATAAATTAAAACATGTTTAATAACTCAGACTAATTCTCCATACCTAATAATGTGATGTAGGCTAAAACCTTAGTATGTGTATTCGAGCAATTATATTAGGGCATTTAATTAAAAACATGTATCACCTAATTTTAAGTCTCTGAGTCCTTAAATATTGCTATCTTTTGCATGGTGCAGAAAGGGTGCTTGCTTATCATGAAGTGCTTAGGGCAATTTACAAACTAGGTTTTACTGTTGCTGGGCAGGGAATGAAAAAGTTTAGGATGTGGGAAGAAAATCAAAAGCAGGGAAAAAGAACTGTAGCAAATGTGTGGTAAAGTGTTCTAGTGCCTCTGTTTGTTCAACTTTCCAGCTGAGTTATTGAGGTTTGTCTAGAGGCAGAGCCTACAGCAGGGTGGAAGAAGACAGCATCTTCTAGAAAAGGATCTAAGGAGCAGCTGCTTGACTTGCTTGTTGGAGCCACTTGGTAATTTTTTTGACATGTCAGCTGTATTGTCTTATCCATCTTGGAAGATCATCAGAAGTCCAGGGAAGTTGCTGCAGAACTTCTAGAAAGGGGCAGGCTGCCCTCATGCCCTCTTTCCCTTTCCCTACCCCCACTGTCTGCAAAGATGACTTTTTGAAGTTTGGAATAGGGATAGTGGCTCAGGCCAGGCTCTCTGCCAGGGGTATTTCAACCCTGCACCATCACCATCTTTCAAAAAACCCCTAAAAATGTCTAAGGCTCTGGGTGGAAATGAGTAACAACTTCTCAAAAGATCGTAGAGGAAGAAGTTGCTTGATTACAGCAAAAAGATGATGTAGGGCTGCAGTGGAGAGGTTTTATGTTTAAACCTCTGTTTGGAGCGGGAATAGAAATGTTTCTGGTAGAACCTTGCTTCTGTAAAATATTTTGGTTGCATAGTTCATATAATAATGATTTCCTAACAGTTATAAAATGTGGATTTTGGGCATATGTGTATGAATTATTGTTGGTAAAACACAATTTGGAGGTTTGGTCTCCAAGTTAAATATATGCCTAGTTTGACCTATTTTTTTCCCAACCTAATTCTGCCAGCGCTGCGTGTGCACATGTGATGTTTCCTGCTGAGGGAGTCCCACTGACCTTAGAGAAACAAGGCACCTTAGGAAAGCTGGTGCATTAGTGGTGGTAGTGGTAGTAGGCTCAGGGTTTGCATAAGATGGGCTGTCAAGCAGGCTCAGCAAGGGGAAGATGTGAAATAGGATGTTTGAGGAGGAGTCTGATTTAACACCAAATTGTCTGGCAGCTCAGGAAGGGTCATCCTGAATAATATGCTTGGCTGACTTGTGACCTTCTCACAATAGTCTGAGAGGTGGACAGGAGATCAGTCTGCTTGATAGCCTTCTGATAACTCCCTGAAAACCCAGTTCATCTTCTTTAGCTACCTGGACAAAAAGGATATAAATGCAACATTGCTAACTCAAATAATCCTTGTGGGACCACGAGGGGCCATCCACATGCTGAAATGAAAAGTGCTAAGAGGGCCTTCAGCAAATGAAGATCTAAGCTGCTAAGTGTACACAGCATGTATTGAGTTTACTAGCTTATATCCAGGACACTATAGCCGTGTTTCATGCAGTGCTGCGCCAAAAAGAGAGGCATGACAGATTATCTCGAGTTGGCTGCGTGTGGGTAGTTTATGTGCAGCGCTCTGCTGTCCCCAGGGCTTTTATTCCCTGTGTAATGAAGGCAAAAGTAGTTTACTGCATCTCTGCCCCCTCAGAGTCATTGTGCCTTGGATGAAGTGCAGAACTGGTCAACAGTGCCTGAAGGGAGGCAGGTCCTCAAAAGCAGGAACTCCAAAACTTGTGTGTTGGGTAAGGCGTGGTGTTCAGGGAGGAGCTGTCCTCCCCACGAAGGGTGTTACTATTTCTCTTGTACCTGATTTAGATCTAGTTAGTACCTAGATCTGTGTCTTTCCAGGAATGTGTCCTAACAGGCAGGGAGCTTGTCTAAGTGTGTGTGGGTATGGGACATGCTTTACATGCATCTGGCCAAAGTTATGTTCTACATGGAAGATTTGAAGATTCATTGAGCTCGAGAGCAAGAGGGAACATAATTCTGCTTTAATGGGTAGAGGGGAGTTTTTGTGTGCCTTTGCCAAGAGCTGGTTCTCATGTTTTATATGCAGAGTAGCACGTGGGTTGTCAAGACTGGTGTTTCTGCAATGCACAGGAGCAGAACACAAGATTCCTGAATCCTCTTATGCTGACAGCAGGACTGAGTAGCAGTGAGTATCATTTTCAACTTCGATGCCTAAATTTTGTGTAAGCCCCATTCTTTTGATCTGTCCCAGAACATCTATGTTCAGTCTTAGTCTTATGAACTGTTTTTATTTGTGCCTCAGTGCTGCATCCAGTGGGAATTTGCATGTTCATTTGGCTTGTATCATGCAGTAGTTTTTTCAGTGGAATCCTGGTAGCTAATGGTGAATATGAAAGCTTTCAAATACAAATTCCCATGTAATAGGATACTGATGTAATTCAGTCAGAGCTTTGATTAGCTGCATATCGTATGTGGTAACCTCAGAGGACATTGGATCAGAGCCTAGAAATTTGTTGGGCTCACCTCTAAGTTTGAGTGAAAAGATGAAGGTGAGAGATTACTGAGAAATGCATTTCAGGTGCACCACTCAGCCAAAACTATTGTCTTTCCATAACCACTTTCTTTGATTCTCTGTTCATGGATTCTGATAGATGGTAGAGTGGGAGGGAGACTTTGTAGCTGCAGAGGTCTCAGCTGGACAACATGCCAATTGAGGATTTCTCATTAGAGAAACATGGTTAAAACTGCAGTTCATGATGAATGAATAATAAAAGTTTGCTTCCTCTAGGAGCTTTTAAGGGTTTTTTTTTTGTTTGCTTGTTTCCCCACACACATGTTTTTAAAAGGAAGCAGGAGGTAAAAAACTTTCAGCCGAAGTCAGCAGGCAAATTCTGCATATGCTGGAGGTAGCAAGTCTTCTGCATAATGAACCATTTTTATGTAATTGCTGTGGAGGAAAAAAAAAATCCTATTTTAGAGCAGAGAGGGCTGTCATTGAGAAGACTTTTTCATAGACTGCTAACCAATTCTGATGTTCCTCCTCTTGCTGTAGCTCACGTCCCTGCAGTGCTGTCCTGCTGGGCTTGCCCAGCTTCAGGTGTGGTTCAGGAGCTTGGACCAGCCCTTGGCAGCCCTACTGAATGCTGAGTCACAGGCAAGAGATGGAGATACAAGTAGTACCCAGATCTATGCAGCTCTGGTGAATTATTTACTGGAAATTAGAGACCCCCACAAATCACAAGCAAGTCATGAGTTGTTGATCAAGATTGGTGATATAATTATGATGCTCATTTTCTGATAGATAGCTGCTTGAGTAAAGAGCTGAATTTGTCACCATGTGAGCTACCATGAGGCTACCAAGCCTCTTAAACCCCACCCATTCCCCCAAAATGCCATGTATTTTTATTTACAGGCATTTTTGGGGAATATGTGTCATTTATGTGTAGACATTGTATCACCCTTGTTTTGATGACTCTTTACTTTGGAGTCTCTCACTCTCAGTGAAGACAGGTGACCTGGCAGGAGTTCTGGAGCATGCATGTGTGGGAGGAGGGGAGGCATATTAAGTAGTGAAGCTGCATGAAAATTTGCCAGTGGAACAGTTTTCTGTCAAAAAAAAATGCTGTTTTAAACAGAATCAAAATGTTCCACATGAGAATGTGTTTGTACTGCAGCTGGCAACTGTTCAGAGGATCTGGAGCCCTGCAGCCTTGTTTAATGATCAGATCCAGTTGGGAGAGATCAGACATGGAGGTGTGGCAAGGTGGTGGTTGTTGTTCTGTTTCAGCTGTAAAGAAAACTTCAGAATGCTTCGATTTCCCACAGTGCAGCGAATGAGCCTTGACCTACTCTGCCATTTCTTAATACAGCCCTTTCTTAAATATTATCTCTGATCTTCAGTGCACATCATTAAAGTGCTGTATTATTGTATTTACTTCATGGAAGCCTGGGGCCCATCTCTCGGCTTACGCCAAGTTCATTTAAGTCACTGATCTTGCACTAGGGCTGCATTTGGCCCATGAGGTCTTAAAATAACTGTGGAAATATTCACTGCATGTTTATGTGGGACAGAGACCACACAGATTTCTCAGTTTGCAGTTTTCTAGCACTTGTGCACTGGAAAACAAAAACACATCAGTGGGGGAAACCCACTCTCCTAAAGATACTCAGTTGCTTTCTGGCTTGACAAGATCACCTTGAACGGGATCCCTGCTCCCTTTTTGAATTCTATTTTCCCAGTTTAGATTCAAATGTTATGCTAGTGAGTTCCTCTTTTTTCCCCTCCTGACACTGCTTGGAGCAATTTTTTCCCTTCTCATTAGCTCTACTTCCTTCCACCTCACAAATACCGTTTTTATAGCTGTTTGAGCCTGTGTTTGGGCTTTCAAGCATCTCGTGCAAACTAAGTATGGTGGTACTGTTTGGGCCCTCCTGGTTTCAGTGGTATTGGGACCTTATTTTTATTTGCAAAATGGCTTGTATTTTGATGCAGTGGGGCTGTCTTAGGGTATAGCAAAGGCAAACTCTCTCTCACCAGATTGTTTGAAAGTGGTCCTTGTCAAGAGACAAATGTCCCCTTTTGGCTTCCCTTCTCTTGTGGCAGTCAAACCAGTCATTAATACAATGGACAGAAAAATGATGGCTTCGATTAAAGTCTTAGACTTTTGTGGTGATTTGTCTTATTCCTTCAAAGACCTTCACTCTTTGCCTTGTGAGTTGCTCTGGTATGTTGAAGACCATCCTCCAGTTATTTAGTCTGGCAAAACATGCATGTGGAAAATGCATTTCTTTAGTGTCACAGTGCATTTGTTTGACAGTTAAGCAGTTCCTTGTTCAGAGCATGCTGCTCAACAACAGCAATTTGTCGTCTCCTAAGATGAAAAAGGACAGTTAATGGATGTTTTTAATATCTTGAGATTATTTCTGATTCTGTTTAGTTAACAAATTTCTTGTGCTTGTTTGGTAGCACTTGCCTTTTGTCTTGTGTGTAGAATTACCTTTCAGTCTTCCCCTGGCCTGGCACCTCTTTTGCTGGATGGTGGATTGGAGGGATCTCTGCCATGCCACTGGTTCCATGGTCAAGGTACTCAGCAGGAGGCAGAACTAATCTTGAAGTGCTCTCTTAGCTGGACAGAACTTTGAGGAGTCAAACTTTTAATCCATTGACAGATGAAGCAAAAGCGATTTAGCAGAAGCTTTGCAACTGTGCTTAGTCTTTTTTTGACTTTTTTTGAGGCTGAGTATGGATAGCCAAGTATATATGTAGAAGAAATATTTTGAAAGTTCTTTCACTTTCCTTAGAGGTGTTCTGCTGTCCATGGACAAAAATGGGAATCTTTGAGATCCTTGTCAGGCTTTACCACAAATACTTAGCCATTTTTAGTTTATTGACCTGAAATTTTCAGGTACTAAATGCTCTTCTAGCAGGGATGTGATCTCCCATAGGAATGTTATATCAAATCTGCCATCCAATTACCTATGTAGCCTGCATTTTCCAGGCCTCACAGTTGTTTGGGGCTTCTTTTCTTTCTTAGTTAATGTTTTTTTCTTAAAGAGAATTTTCTGTATTTCAGTCTGTGCCCATTGCCTCTGGTCCTATCACTGGTCACCACTGAGAACAGCCTTGCTCAATCTGCCTCACTCCATCCCACCAGCTATTTATGCACATTGATAAGCTTTGAGCTTTTTTTTCCTCCAGGCTAAATAATCCCAGTGCATCCTTCTGCTTCTCTAGCCACTCTTTTCTGCATGTTAGTCATTCCCTTGGGCCAGGACATGCATTTGTGTGGCTGCATGGAGAACTGTGTCAGGGAAGTGACCCGGGTTAGAAGTAACCAGTTATTTTATGCTATGTGCTTTTAACCTAGAGTGAGGTCTGCTTGGCTGTTCTGTGAAGGCTTATGGCAATGCAAGCAAACACCCAGCAAAGAATGGGAATAAGAAGTGGGAGGAAGGCAAGGTGTTTTTTCCTTGTGTCAGTTTTTGCTTAAAGTGTTTGTGACTGTCATCACCTGAGTGGACTGTGAACAGATGTGAAGCCCTAAGGGTAAAAATCTTTGGTCTAGACTTACTAAGGCAATGGAGATGGTGTTTGCAGGGATTTTTGTCTGCTGTGAGAAAAAAATACTTTTCTGTATTATTTCTTTAACCTTACCCCAAACATTTGCTGCTCAGAACCTTTAACTGCTTGTGTTTCTGTGGATTTAGTACCTTTCAACAGAAATCTGCTCCATGAAATTTCTGCTTTCTTTTGAACCTATCTGTAACTCCATTGTATTTGAAAATTAATTTCACAGCTGTTATTCAACTAGCTGTTGCATTAAGAATCACTGCCTTTAGGATGTTGTGAACCTGATTCCTACTGCTTTCTCTTGATGACCTTTCTCTCTCCCCTGTCTCCCCTCATAAGCATGTGACCCTCATCTCTTCCCTCAGCTGTCTTTTATCCTTCCCTAAATCTTCTCTTAATTTTCTCCTCTGCATTCGTCTTTGGTACCTGCATATTATCCTGCTCCTGATTTGTCATCATTATACTTTGCACTCCTATTTTTCACATACTCCTTCCACATTAAATCCCAGACTAATTGTCTTCTGACTCCAACCCCCTAATACACAGCTTTGCATCTTTTGTTGTAGCTCTGGATATCTTGTGTGGCCCTGTTCCACTGCTATCTCATTTGAATACAGTCCAGTGTCTTGCATGTGACCCCTTTCTCTCCTTTTTCTCCTTACACCACCAATATTTTGGTCAGGAACTTAGTTGTATTATTTGATTAATTATTTTTTAATTAGACCACGTTTACCTCTGTTCTTGCATTATTGTGGAATGTAATTTTCTGTTTGTCTTTTGACAAAAATCTTCGTCCATGATTTGGTCATTTTTCTCATTTTGTATGGTAATCTTAATGTCATCAGCTTTCTGCAAGTTAAAACTCTGCTGTGAGGGCATTTTTCTCCTCTGTTTCATTTTATTTGAATCTCAGGTCAATTTTTTTATCTATTAATCTTATTTTTATCTTTGTGGATCTGCTAAATACAGCTTATTCTTAAATACACGTTCTTGTGCCCTCTGCCTCTTCTTTTGCTAGACAACTAGATTAACATGACTGAAGTACTTTTTTTTTGCAACAGTCTGGCAACTCACTTCAAGCTGCTTTCCCTACTCATTGGGCCAGTGCTAAGAGACTGCCTGAGTAGTTTGTTACTTTCTTCCTTCAGATCCTTCCTTTTGCTGCTACAAAATGTCCATTGCAATAATATCTGTGAACTGCTGCTATGTGTTTATCTTATCTGTATGATGTTTTAGGGGCAGACACTGGATGATTCACTGCTCAGTGCTATACCTTGTGTTTCACAGAATTATGTCTGATAGTGGCCATTTGTGAGACAGTTGCTTCTGATGTTTCTGACATTTTTGACTTTGCCTTATTAGTAGGTGAAATATGTAAATCTTCTAAAATGCAGAAGACCTCCATGAGTTCTGCTTCAGATTTTCATGCACAAATTGCTTATTGAGATCATTGTGGCTCTTGGAGGGTACTGGAGATTCCTGTTCATTTTGGTGGGTGTTCTGGGGATCTTTCTCCCATTGCTGTATTAAATATATCTCACCTTACTTTGGCTATCTAGGATTGAGCCCTTTTGTGTCAGTGGAATAACTGGATTCTTTGTAGTGGGGAGAAGGGCTTGGGATGAACCATTCTCCTTTTTAAGATAAGTTTTCATTTCCTGTGTTTCTCTCTCAAGGAAGCCTCAATGCAAATTTAAGCAAAACATCTAGAGCTGGATGATGTAAATCTCGCCTCACATCTACTATAGGGTTGTTTTGTCAATACAAGACTGGAAAGTCTGGTCAGTATTTCTCTGGTAGTTCATATTAGCATTTCCTTGAAGTGTATGTTGCTCACATCATTTGTCTGTCTTCCTGGAGGGCTTAGTTTTGCTTTAACAGAGGGGCTGAATGTCATTATGTTCAGAGGAAGGTGTCACAAGCAGTAATGGTTGATTCATAATCACCTGCACATAATTATGTAGAGAAATATATTTCTGGAAAGTGCAAAGGATAATTGCATATCCAGACAATAATTTTGTCTGTAAGTGTTGAAAACTCAGGAGTTGGACTCCCTGCCAATGGAGGAATTTTCAAGGCTTTTGGTGTGGAGACTTTCTCCTATGAGATCAGGGTGCTTACAGGGTTCAAGACTTTCAATATGTGTAGGTTGGAGTTGTACTGCTGGAAAGCTGAGATTTTTTTCCTTGACTGTGTGACGACAGATACTACAAACATTAGGAAAAGCCTTGGTTTTTATTAAATTCCCAAAAGTGTTGCTCTCACTAGAAGGCAATTGGATTTGTGGGTCTTTCTGTTCAGTTGCAAACAAACTCTGCAAGCTTGAGATGGAAAAAAACTAGAGAGTTTTTTGTATTGATTTGGAGTGTTTTTGACTTGGCTATGCTTCACTTTTTCCCTTATATTCTCCTAAGCCTTATTATATGGCCTTTTAGATGTTGTTTATTTAATAAACATGAATGTTACTCACTTAGAAAGAAAATCCTGTCATCTTCTCTGGGGGTTAACAAGGCAGAAACTTTCTACCCCATGAAAGCAGAGTGAGACTGTCTCTATTCTGAAATATTAAATAATCAAAGGGAAATAATACTCTGTGATGATACCTCAGGGAAGATTTAATTAAGGATTAAGACTGACCTATTGTTGACTGCCAAAAAGCCAACAGATGAGGGAGACATTTGTTAGCAGCCTGTGCCCATTGGTAAGAGCTTTGCTGTGTACCAAGCCTGTGGGATATGTAGCACACCAAGGTGTCTGAAAGCAGTGTTTAACTACCTAAATTGATGAAGGTCAGCACTGCAGGGGGCACATCGAGTCAGTGAAGTGGCTCCCTGGTTCTGGGAATCTGGGCTGGTGGAGGCATGTGACCACATGAGTGTCTCTTATGTTTCACTTAGACTTCATACTAATGAGTCGCCTACAGTTCAGAGAGACCATTTCCAATCTTCACTGGCTAAAAGGGAGCATGCTAGCAGCCGTGCCAGCCTCCTGTGGAGTTGTACCTGGAGCATAGTGGGTGAATTCATGAGGCTTCAGGAGATTTGGGTTGCTTTAAATCGATATGGATAATTTTTCATGCATGCTGGCCACAAGCAGTTTGGTTCTGGCTGAGCCCTGGAGGGGGAAGGGTGGTGACATGGTTGGTGGAAGATCAGCCGAGGAGTGGAGACATATGTGGCATGGCAGATTTTAAGGAAGTAGCAAATGGTCTGTCTCTTGGGCCAGGTCTACTAGAGGCATAAAATTCTTCCCTTGGTGTGACCAGGTTTTGTAGAGCTCAGAGCTGTGCATTGGGACGAGTGCATGCATGTTCTGCTCTTGCATCTACAGATGAGGATTACCTCTGGATTCGCAGATGAGAATTGAATTGGGAAACTGGAAATAGCAAATGAACTGAGGAGGAGGGATTATAGGGAACTTAACACTTGATCCTTTACTCCCCTAGGCAATGCTTTTGAAATACATTTGACTCATGGGGTGTTGAACAGGCCAGGGACTGACTTAACAAGTAAAGGCTGCAAGGATGGGTCTGATGTCTGTAATAACATATATGATTTTGTAAGTCAGCAGTCATCCCTCTGCCAGGGCTGAGCGGTTTCTGCTTTGCCCTGTGCACTGTCTGAATCCCCAGAGGTCTCTATCAGCCTGCTCTCTGGCAATTACAGAGGCATTCCCTTGCTCTCACCATTAGTTTAATGGCTTGTGAGAACATCACTTATCCCTTTGCTCTTGAGTGACTACTGCTTCCATAATCTCTTTTGCATTAAACTAATGGATCACTTGTGTATGCAATTTTTCTCCCCCTCTTCATATGGCGAGGAGAGTACCTGTCATTGCTTTTGCCCCATTTGTCATTTATTGCAGATAAAAATACGAGAATTTGACAAGAAATTGGAGCAACTGTCATATCTTGTTGTCTTACTAAAAGTATGCAAATAATAGAAAATGACAGCAGAAAGAAGAAGTACATTGCTTTATTCAATTGTTCTATTGTCATGTGTAATTCTTCAGTTGAAAGAAAGGAGATTCTCGTCACAAGCAGTCATTTTACCTGGCTTTTATTTATTTATCATTTAGAAATGATGTTTAAAGTAGCTACTTGTTAAAATGGAGTAGTGACCATTTCCAAGCCATCCCTTATGGAAGAGGGAGAAAAATTTTTCTTACAGATACAGTACCTCTCCCACTGTCTTTTACTCCAAAGTAACAGCAATTTTTAAGAGCTGCTTCATTTTCTTTGCATTTACAATATCACACCTGTTCTGCTCTCTTAATTGTTGGGAAGTTTTTAATAATGTCTAAGCTGACTCTTGCTGTGGTGTAATCAGTCCCACCCACTGTGGGCACAAGAAAAAATATTGTTTCTTCTTCACAGAAGCATCTTACATACTGAATGGTGTCACTTGCACTGTTCTTACCATTCCATCTTCCATCTTTTTTCCACATTTTTGCTAGCTAGTCCCAGCTATATGCATATCTTTATGGGTTGTGCTTTGCTGAATTTTTCTTTCCCGTGACTCTTTGGACCTGCTCCAGTTGGCTCATTTATTTCTTCAAATTTCTTCACAGACAAAGATGTAGTACTGCAGCTGAAGCTTTGCTGATGCTCAGAGTGGAAGGACAATTCCATGTGTTCTGTGGGGCACAGTCACATTTCTGTGCTCCAGCCTGCTTGTTTGCCTTTGCCTTGTGCTCAATAGCTTGACTCTGACTCCTGCTCAGATTGTCATGCCCTCTTACCAATGGATTCTCACTGAGGATTCTTACCTGGTGTGCTGGTTTTGGCTGAGGTGGAGTTAATTATTTTCATAGTAGCTGGCGTGGGGCTGTATATTTGATTTTTGGTGAAAACAATGTTGATCATACAGAGATGTTACTGTTGGGCAGAGCCTGTACCGCCTCAAGGATTTTTCTGCTTCTTGTACCACCCCAGCCGTGAGAACGCTGGATGTGGACAAGGAGCTGGAAAGGGACACAGCCAGGAAAGCTGACCCCAACTGAGCACAGGAATATCCCACACTATATGTATGGCATCATGCTCAGCATGTGAAGCTGAGGAAAGAAGAAGGAAGGGGGGGGACTTGCAGTGTTATGGCATTTGTCTTCCCAAGTAACTGTTCCTCCTGATGAGGCAGGCCCTGCTCTCCTGGAGATGGCTGAACACCAGCATACCCATGGGAAACAGTGAATTAATTTCTTTGCTTGCTTGTAAGCGCAGCTTCTGCTTTCTCTGTTCAACTTGTCTTTACTTCTACCCATGAGCTTTCACTCTTTTGATTCTCTCCCTGATCCCACTGAGGAGGAGTGACTGAGTGGCTGCACAGGGCTTCCACAGTGGGGCTACATCACAACACCTGGCTCGAAGTTCTTCTTATTGTATTTATGCAGTGTGTGCAGCTGTGTTTCTTTCCTGTTTTTTTCCAGTTTTTCTACTTTGGCCCAATAATACTGGATTTGAATCCTGTCCCTTACACTTCTGGTCCTTCTTTGTTCCATTTGGCCTACAGATGTAATAAGTTGATTTTTTTCTTGTCATCCACTTGGAGATGTAGCAGGACCAGCACATGGAATTCGTCCAGGTCTGTACCAATCAGTCATGTAGAACCAGTGGTAACTGCTGAATCCAGCCTGAATGACCTTTATCTAGATCATGTTTTCCAGACTTTCTTGAAAAAATGTTTTAAAAAGAATTTTTTAAAAATGGGGAAGTATATAGGAAACTTTAAGTACGGTCAAGATTTAAAGTATTTTTGCTCCTTCCTGAGCCACAAAAACTGTTACTTTGCTGCAGAAGAAAATCAAATTAGTTTGAGGTGTTTTTTTCTTGATGAATCTGTTTCTTGTTACTTCCTATAACCAGTATCTTGGTGCTGGTTTTGGATTTGTCCCACTCCAAGACCTCTTGGAGTACTCTCATCAGGGTAAGTGCCTGCAAGAGGGATTGCAGTCCAGACTTATTCTTCTTTGTCTAGACTTTGCAGCCTCTGAGGCAGGCTGCATAAATTCAATGTCAAGGGAATAAAAAATCAGTTTTGCTTTTTCCTTCTCCCTGGGGACTATTGCAAGATCCAGAAAGTTAATAAACTGGCCAGGTGCACAGCATGCCAGCTGATCCTAGAATCTGTGCAGCAATTTCCTGCTAGAAAGCATATTTGGTATAGTTACCTGGGATATTTTCTGTATTATTTAGATTGTACCTAAGTAGAAGAAACA
This sequence comes from Sturnus vulgaris, assembly GCF_052056855.1. NCBI lineage: Eukaryota > Metazoa > Chordata > Aves > Passeriformes > Sturnidae > Sturnus > Sturnus vulgaris. The sequence goes on along the minus strand of NC_142243.1, from coordinate 58,363,222 downwards.
CTCCAGATGAGCAGAATCTCCTTTTCCCCTGATACCTTATGCATTTGTAGCCAAATAACAGAATCACTGGAGGTCATCTATTCCAACCTTCCTGCCAAGGCAGGGTCCCTAGAGCATGTTACTCTGGGTTGTGTCCAGGCTGCTGTTGAATATCTCCAGGGAAGGAGACTCCACAACCTCTCTGGGCAATCTGTTCCAGTGCTCAGTCACACAGTGAAGTTCTTACTCGTGTTCAGCTGGAATTTCCTGTGCATCGGTTTCTGTCCATTTTCTCTTGCCCTGTTGCTTGGCCAGAAGTGTCTGACCCCATTCTCTGACACTCTGCCTTGCAGACATCGATAAGGTCCCCTCGCAGTTGTCTCTTCTCAAGGCTGAACAAGCTCAGCTTCTTCAACCTGTCCTCAAAAGTGAAGGAGCCTTTCGTAAAATTCATGAGATAGGAAGGAAGTAGGATCTGATATCAGCATAAACTTTGACTGATTCATGATATGGTTAAAATGAAATTACCATAGATTTATGGTTTTTTCCTATATTGTGTGTGGGGGAAAGAAATCTTTAGGGATATGAAGTCCAGGTAACTGTTTATAGTGACAAAGTAGATGTGTGAGAAAGAAGGAGGATTTAAGTTGTAGCATCTCAGTGAATCAGGTTGTCTTAGAACAGATGTTTTCCAGGGCTTCAGCCTATCCCAGTCAAGGTGGATGTTAGATCCCAGCTGTTTTCAGAGAGCAAGAGCAGTGTAAGATACTAATCTATTTTCAAGGTGTATTTTTAAAAGACTTTTTGTGGGCTGAATCTATGAACCTTAAAATTTATTCTCATCTAAAATATACTTTATATGACTGAATGTCATTCCATCTAAAAGACATATTATTTACTAAAAGTCATTTTATCACTGTGTGATTGTGGAAAGCTTCTACCAGTCCTCCTCCTTGTTTTATACAGTGCAACTTCGCTGCTGTAATCCATTTGTTTCTTGCTGGCACTCTGAAAATATTGTTACATGCCTCACAACTTGATTTGTAAGACAGGGGGTAGGTTTTCTGCCTGCAGACTAACATAAAGTATAGAAGTGTTGATTAAATATCTAGCTTTGTGAAAAGCATGTTGAAATATCTTTTGTATATAAGAAAACATGTTATGCTCTTAAAATTTTAGAGGAGGGTGTCCTGTGTGGAAGTCTAGCAGGGCGAGTTTCAGGCATTTTTATATCTGTAATGCTTTTCTCAGACAAATCCCTTGGACTGATGGATCTGCAAAATTTTCCTTGCTGTAAAATTTGCATCAAGAGTTTGTGTTTTGGGGTTTTTTTGGTTTTTTTCCTGGAGTCCATCAACTTGGGGAAGAAGATATGTTTGTTCGTGTTTTTAGTGCTTATTTCCCCTTCTTTCACAGAAAATGACTGGTTAAATTTTAAATTTGTAGTCTTAGTTTGTACTCAAAATGTGTTTATAGAATGCCAGAATAATTTTGTTCATGTGTTATAAAATCTGCAAATCCTCAGTGCTTGGTGCAGAGCCATCAAGCATGGAGAACTATTATAATTTGGAAATGCAAGATATCTTGCATAAAACATAATAGATGTTTTATTTGACAAGATCTAGTATTAACTCATGAAGGCATTGCTCTTCATCATGACCATTAATTTATATGTTTCCTTATGCTGACATTTTATTATCAGTAATTCAAATAGTTTCATGAGCCAGGAGAACTTATTTTACTTACTAGATTTAGTGATAGCTTTAAAGCAGGATGACTGTGCACACTGATCAGAGAAACTCTGCTTGAAATTTGTTTGAATGGGCTAAAGCAGAGTTTGTGTCAATTGGATTTTGCTCCAGGACTCTGAATGCTTAGTTGGCTACTGGGAGGATTTAAGATACCTCATAAAGTTATTTACTGGTGACTTTTAGTTATAACTTCTCCTTATTTTCATTTAAAGAATAAGGAAAAATAAGAATTGGAATTTTAAAGTGTAGTGAAACGAATACAAGATTTTGTATCTACCATTCACTTAAAAAATGTCTAGATAATTTTTTTAGTTATTTTCTTTAGAATGAACTTCAGTTTTTTAATCTATTCTAGGTCTTAATCTGACCATGTCTGTATGTCATGACTCATTGATTAATTTATCTAATTAAAACAAATGCATTTTATGCAGCTTTTGCAGTTACTAGTTTTTTCCTTCCTTCTGTGCTTCTTGAAATTACTTGACTTGGAAAAATTCTTGAGCAAGGCTTTTTGGTATCTAGATAGTTTAAAAATGAATCCAGGATTTTGCACATATTCAACACTCTGAAGCCCTGAACTATGGGGATTCTGAGAACATAGTTAAAAGAAGTGACATCTCAGAAATCACTGTGTGAATTATTAGTTAATGTTGATGGTTTAAAAATTACCTCGATTTTTGACACTTCTCTTGTTAGGTTTGCTAATATTTCAAAACATTTGGTTTTTCAAGGAAGGATTTCTCCTCCTTGCCTTCTCTTCCTCTTTTCTTGAGTCTGGTGAAGATGTGAAGCTGGATTTGACACGATCTCCATGGCAGCACACATTAGTTTCCATGGCAACACATTTCACAAACAGCTCTACAACTTTACTACAGTGTCAAACAAAAGGAGAAATCTGACTGTTGGAGCAGGCTGTGATCAAGGTTAAAATTAAAAAGAGGGGAAGGGAGGAAACACTGGAAGAGGCTGAGTGAGGTAGTTACTTCTTCAATTTACCCTGTTAAAGCTTTTGCTCCAGGGTAAGCACATCATTAAAAATAACCCCCTAAATTACCCTGCTATCCAGCTGCATTCCTGCACATGAGTAGGTAAGGGATAGATTGTCACAAGTCTTTTGTCCCTAGATACTTCTTTAGCCTGGTTTCAGGAGGAAATGAGGCTTACAGATTAACAATCCTCTGATCCAGTTGTCTCTTTGTCTCTCTTCTATTGGTACCTCATAGCTTTTGCCCTCATTGATCAGCTTATTTGAATCTGACAGAGGGGTCAAAGTTGAGGAGGTAATTAAGTTCCTCTAGGTGTTGTGAAAAGCTGCTCCCCGGAAGGAGGCTGTGTGCACTGAGAATTGGAGAATTACAGGCATCTAAGCTAGATGGATATAATAAAAAATGTAAAAAGATTCCTTCGATGGTATGAAGTCAGGAACATGTTTAAGCCCGTGTTTAATGTTTCGTTTTATTACCAGATGCTTTTCTAAACCTCGGAGACAGGATTCTATGAGAGGCTGATTCTCTTATGAACAGTTAAGGTCACTTCTCTTACAAGGTAACAGTACTGGGAAGGCATGAGGGAAAATATGGAAGAACTGCAAGGTGTGAAGCAGCTTTCGGTTTTACTTTTATTTCAGGCTGAATAAAATTAATTCTTCAGGTTTGCACAATGCAGGCAATAGGTTTGTTGCATTGTGTTTGTGTCAGGAACTTAAACAACTGCTGGCAACCAAATGTGAAAATAGAAGCTTGAGTTGGGTGTCAGGGGACTTAGACTAAGAGGGTTGGGGAGTGTGGATGATGATATATTGGTATACTCATGCATGTGCTCCTTTGTTTGGGCTGTGCACATCTCCCATTTCTGAGAGATGCAGTTCCATGTGCATGGGAACGATTGCATTTTAGAGATGATTTTTTTAAAAAATAAAAGAATAAAAGAATTCAAAAGCAGCTTAAAGATTTATATTGATCCTGGTTTAGAAAGGCAAGGCTACCACATTGTTCTTGTCACTTCAGAGTGGTTCAAACTTAGTATGGTGTGCTGTCATGCATGTGAGCTTTTATGGGAAGATGAGTTTTTATTTTCTAGTTCTTAATTAAAAAAGCGTTATAGAGGTGGCTGTATATGCAGGAGGGAATTCATAAGTATAAAAGATATCTTTTGATTAAAAGAAATACACATAATGCACACTGGTTTATGTGTATTATTATATATTGCTGCAGGTGATGGTGTGGCAGGTGGAAGGCAGTGTTAGTCTGGGGAGCTGCCAGGGTAGAGGCAGGTTCTGGAGACACGATTTGAGGCTAGGGACACTGCTCTGCTTGGGGAATAGGATCCAGCTCCAGCAAGTCCTAGAAAGCTGAATCTTTTAATACATGACTGTTCAAAGTTGACTTACCCTCTGCAGATCTCTGCTTACCAAATAAAATATTAATGTATTTTCTTTCAGAAGGAAAGGAAAACAGTTGTCTCACAAACAGTTGGGTTTTTTCTGCTGACTCTTGGAAATTATCCTGGTGGAAATGGTTGGTTGAACAAAGTTGAATTAAATGGTCAAAGATGTACATAGTAATGACTTATTGCCTACTTTTCCATTTTAATTGATTACTATTGTTTTAAAAAGTAACTGGAGAATTTTTTAAGGATCTTGGTTTCCATAAATCTCCTCAGAAGCTAGTTCTTAGGGGCCTTTGTGTTTTGAAAGTTTTAGTCCTTTGTAAGACTACCCATATTAAAAGTCTTGCTTACAGCACTGTTGGCTGTATAACCAACCTATGCTATACTTCCGTTTTTGATTAAAAATAAAAGTAATGCTTGTGATAAACTACTAACCTTCCAAAATATCAGTATTGATTTTTTTCCCTGTAGCTCGTGTTCCGTCTCAGAACATTTGAAAGTGTTGATTGGAAAATTCAGGCAATCTTATTTAACACCCTTTCATGATATTTTTATTGTGCCCTGCTTAGACATTCCAGGGGGCTTAGTCCTTTTCACACTGAACCCAGAGAATCCATCTTTGGTTGATGTGTTAGTTTTCAGCCTCCTTCCTGTCCTTAAGATTTGCCATACTCAGTCATTGGTTCTCAGGCTGTAGTTAGATGTGCAGTGGTGGTCAAGGCCATCCATCCATCTAAAAAGTCTTAACTTTCCTATCCCAGTGAAGAGCAGCTTCTCCAGTTGTTGTCTTCCATGCTTTTAAGCCCCTATTCAGAGACCTCTGATGCACGCAAGGTTCAGTGAGGCTGGAGAACCTAAGCTCACATCTGGTGTTTTTTGGGATGTTTGACCAGGAGAGGGTGGATGTGGAAGGTTTGCCAGTATTAAGATTTCAATAAGTACTTCCAATGCCTTTCTGTAAACTGTGGTAATGTGTTTCTTTCCTCCAGTTTTCTTTAGAGTTAAAATTGCAATGTGGGCTTACTGCTGAAAGAGCTACCAATGTATGCATCTGAATAAAAACTGTGGGTCTTGTTCCATGGGTTATAAAAATAAACTTGTTTCATTGATCTTTCATGTATCAAGAGATTTGCAAATGTAAAAATGCAATATAAAGGGAATGGATTTTAAATAATTCCTTAATCTGGTTTTCAGTGGTCAGGATGTTCAGCTGCATTTTTTCTCTTCTCCCTAATCACTTTCATATTAAAGATTAATTGCATATCATAGAGAATCTTTGATTAAGCCAATGAAAATTGAGAGCATAGATCTGTTCATTAGAAGCAGCATGAGGAATAATAATGAGCAACTGCCAGGTTTCCTTGTCTGCCTTACAATAGACACATAGAGGACATGTATTTCTGTGATGCTCCATTTGCTGTTATTAAACAAAAATAATTTACAATTCTACCACGAAACTTCCTTATTAACAAAACAGAATAAATTACCTGCTCCGTACACCTTCTGGAGTGTTTATAAATTTAACAGGAAAATAAGTTAATATTTTCTAAGCAGGTTTTGCCTCTTACTCCAGGAGAATCCAACAAGGTGATTTATGAAGGTGTTTTTATTTTACACTTTGTCATTTTGTCTAGGACTTTCTCTTTAGCTCTGTGCCTCTTTGCAATGTGTTATTCGGGATTTTTTGTGCTGAGTTCCAGGATACTGCATGTGATGCATGTACCTCATCTGTAAAGCTGCAGAAATTGCTTCCCATTGCACAAGAACATAAATATGTGTGTATGACTTTACCCCCAAGTGAATAAATATGTTACTCAAGAATTGTCTCTGCTGGCCTCTGTATATAAGGAATGTCAAAAGAATGGGATGTAACAAGGGCAGTGTCAGGACATATGACAACAGTGTGGACTATACATGCCAACATTAAGTTAGAGTCACTTTGTAATACCAAATGAAGTAGTTTGAGACTTGTGAAGCAAAATGATCATCAAAGGCACACCTTTATTTACAACAGGTGCTAGTACTGCAGCTGTTAAGGTTCCCATTCAGGAGCAACTTATGGCTTTTTTTACTTGGATGGAATTATTTCTTTCCACTAGTACACTGAATGAATTTGTTGTGACCCTGTGAGCAAGCGTCAAGAGGTTGTAGTCATACATAGTATTGTTCATCACCTGTAGCAGTGATTCTGAAACTTCTTGGAAATAGATGACTTTCAAACCTGAATTTCTCATGGACCGTTTTCAATTCTTCTCAAATTTTTGAGAAAACTTCATTAGACTATGAGTGAATAAAGCCAATCTCATCCTCCTGCTGCCAGTCACTGTAGAAATGTACTTGGGACCATTAGCAAAGTGTCATCCTAATCTTGAGTGAGCTACTAAATAAAAGGCCTCTGGGTAGGCTTTTCTATTCCAATGGATTTGGTTTTTTGCCTGCCTAAGGCTTAGAGTTTCAACAAGTAGAAGAGAAACATCTGATGCTGAAAAGACAGCTGAGTTACTCCTCGTCCAAAGGCCTATCCAATCCAGTCACTGCAGCATAGGAAATCTTGTCCCAGGATTCATCTGATGCCAATTCTGCACACATTCCAATGAATAAGCCCTAGACCCAATTGTTTTGAGTATGTTGTAGGTAGGATAACTACAGGATAATGTGTCAAAATATATGGTGGTGGTCAGGTGCTAAGAAAAATTCCCACAGTAGGAGTCCTTCACATTAAGTGGGCAGCAAAGCTGAATTTCTGATTGAGAAGATTAATTATACCTAGGGAATATGTAGCAACTGCCAAGGCAGTTCCAGACCTCTGGAAGCAGGTCTTTCATGATTCAAGAGAGATGTGATAATTGGTAATGAGACAGTGCAATTTCTTTCATTGATTTTCCAACAGCAATTAGGATAAACTGGTTATTGAGTAATCTATGTTAATTTACCTTCTTTTGCTATCATTGGACCTTATAGATCCCGTTTTAACACTTACATTTTTCTGCTTCTACTTCCTGACTTTTTGAACTAACATGAGTAGTTACACCAAAGGGAACAGCTAACCCATTTAACTTGAATGTCTCATAGAGCCTTATATTGTCATGAAGGCAGCATATTCTAATCTCCTTCATCTTCCAGAATGTCTACACTATATTGAAAAAGATTATGGAAAATAAACCTCAGTCTTGGTAAAAGCTTAAATACAAATGTTGGCAATATAAACTTTCCCATTTAATTTATCTCTACTGAAACCAAATTGAACTGTGTGTATGGCACAGGACAAGTTGGCACAGGACTTACTTGTATGTGTATATATTTAGTTGAACTGTGTGATTTTTACATTTAGATTTTTGTGATATAGACCAAAGGGATTTCTTGAATTTCAAAGTTTACTTCCTTTTTTATTCACAAACAGTGATGGGTCCCAAAACATATTTGATTTACTTCATTTACTGCTTTCTGAAGGTTTCTCAAATGGGTACTGTGATTATCATTTAACATTTTTTTTGCCAATATACCCTTGAAGGCATTGCTGTTTTTAAACTATGAAGGAATCTCTGAACAGTGATACTGTTAGATAGAGAAGGTTTTAAAAGTATGGAAAAATACAGTGTTGAGAGATGAGAGAAGCACATGGTTCAAGTAACAGCAAGGGAATTCAGTTGGTGATGAAAGTTTTGTACACTGAATTGTCACAGCAGGGACTGGTTTGTGAAGATCCAAGAGCTGGGTTCTGTGTAACTCTTCAGGTACTGTTTCCAGTGTGATCACAGCGACATACTTGGTGCCTCTCTGGGAAAATGGCACATGGTCAGGTGGTGAACCTGCTCAAAATCCTGTCTTAGTGCAGCAGATACAGGTCTGATGGTACGGAGCAATGAAAAGTGTGCCTTTCAGTCTTGTAGCTGAAGGTAGGTGGTGGTATGTTTCATTTATGTTCTGCTGCTGTGGGGTTTTGGGTGGGCTCTGTGCCCTAAGTTAACTAAAAAGACCAAGAAAAACCTCAAGTAACTAAATCCCTGTAACCAATCCTGAACACCAGTATATAAGCATAAAAGGAGTTAATGGTACAGGAGCTTGCTTTGGTATTGCAGGGGCTTGAGTTGTTCAGACCCCATTTACAGCAGTATGAGAAGAATTGCAGAGGTATAGCCACTGTGTATATTCCATACTGGCTTCATGAGGAACTCAGGTAGTTAGATACATTTATTTTTTACAAGTCTGTTTGTGTTTTACTGTGGAAAAAATATATAAATGAGGCTTTGAGTGGAGAGGTGAATCTGTCCTCTTCTGGTCCAGAAAACTTCACCATTCTTTCACTGTGCTTGACAGATAACACAGTTCTGTGAAGCTAATTGTTTGAGATGAGATGAATAGGCTTGGAAAGAAGTGGGAAAGGAGTGGTTAGCCCTTCTTAGTGTGGGTTTTCTGCTGTCTTCAGAAAATGAGCAAAAATCATCTGCATGGCAGAGACTGTTTTGGCCGCTGCTCCTTGTAGCTTTGTGCACTGCTGCTCATGCTCTTAAACGAATGTTGTTTCCCACTCATGTTCTTGCCTTTTCTGTTTCCCTGGGTAAGGCTTTGGGCAGGTTCTGAGGCAGTGTTTCTGATCATGAGCTGAAATTTGCCACAGGAAATTGGGAGGATCTAAGTAATTTTCTAATGACTTGTCCTGGGCAGGAAGCCTGGGGCCACTGCTCTTTTTTTCCTCAAATGAACTGTGGACTCTTTCCCCCCATTCTTTAGGGAAAACATGTTTAACATTAACCAATTAAACTGGATTTATTATTGTTTGTGCAGCTTAGACCCATATTCTGTTTTCCTTTACTTGCCCATTATATTATGGTAGAGCAAAGCATTATTGGAGAATCTCTACAATTTTTCTTGAGCTCCTTCCCTTGGACCAAACCAGAGCATACAGATTGTTTTGTTTCATTCAGGCTACCCACCTCTAATGAAAATCTCAATTCATTCTACCTTTTAGTGTTTGATAGTGATTTCTTTTTTAGCCACAGGAATGCACAATGAGAGCTTTTCTCTATAACTGGAAACATAACAGAGTTTTCACTGGTACATGCTGTGACATAGCCAGAGCAAGAGGACAGTCCTTTCTGGAGGGCACCAAACATGGCTCTCTCCACCCCCTTGTACAGATTCTCATTCTATTCACTCAAAAAAGGTGTAAGAGACCATTTAAAAATTAAAGAGATGAGAGATAATAAAAGACAGGGAGGCAAAATAAGGGAGGAGATTAGCAAGGTTGTATAGATTATCTGCATGCAATCATTAATTTAGGAATAAAGATAGGGAATTTTCATTTGAGTTTATTTTTCAGAATAAGCTTTATTTCTAATTTTGTAGCTCTTAACATATATTCCTCAAGGAGATTTCTGGAGGGCAGGGGGAATACTGCCATTTCTGACCTGGTTTGCTTTGCTTCACTTCATCCAGGTCAAAACATTTTGACCTCAGCCTTAAGCAGGGTGTTTTTTCTTGTGTATGCATGGGTATATTGCTTATATGGTACCCTACAGGGAGCAGAAAAGAGAAACCTTTTGCATTTAAGGAAATCAACAAATCCAGAAACTTGTATCAGTTAGTTGTAAAAGAGCTTACTGATGTGTTGTGCAGGCCAAAAATACAAGTTTTATTATATATCAGAGCCTTGAAGAGGTTCAGGAAAACTACAGAAGGGATGTGTTTTGTAGATGCTGAAGTATGAGTGGTATAAAGCCACTTGTTTGTCTATTACCTGTTATTTATGCCAAGCAGAAGTTATGGGATGAATTTATACATCTTAAGGAAGGGTGGCATAAGGAAAGCTAGCCCATCTGGGATTTGATGCATACAAAAAAATCACGTCAAATTGGGCTTTTTTTGTTTGATGTTAAGAGGAGTTATGCAATTGATTTAATACACCAAAACTACTGTAAGGCATTTCTCTTGCTGCTTTACAACATTTTGATTGAGACACTAGGTTGATACAGAATCAATGTGACACATTAAATACATACAAACTGTGTAACTGAGGTCTCCAAATGTAATGGTAAATAGGAAAAACACTGCTGACATAAAGAAGGCTTCCACTTCTTTTTATCTTGCATCTTCCTCTTGTGCCCACAGGGCAGGAAAGTTTTGAAAGAATTTAGAGAAGGAGGGGGAGTTCACAGGGGGGACGGATGACCTGGATATGCTGGGCCCATTTAACATGTTGATACCAAAGAGAACTGGAGTGATGACTTGATCATTGTCTCAATATATACAGAGGAAATAGAAATTCAAAATCTGAATCAAAGGTATAACACACTAAGGACAGATTGTAACAAGTATTTTCATTTATGCTGTAAATGACAATTTTAACGATTCCTCAAATTTTGCATGGCTTTTGTCACATCTAAAATTCTAGTCATTCTGTATAGTTTTCTAAAATGTACATTTAGGGAAGAGTACAGAAATTAATTTTAAAAAGTCTCCCTGCCTTCCCTTTTACCTGAACAACTTCCCAACAGATCAGGGGTTCTCCCTGTATGCTGAGTGCAGTGAGCTGTAAAGTGGCTGGGAAGATCAGCCCTTTGGGGGAGAATAAGGTCGGGAGATGCTATTGGGAGGCTTTGCGACATGAAATGTGGCCTCAGGGCCAGTCTACACCCAGTTCAATTTAATGTCAAACCAGTTTAAATTAAGACTTTGCTATTTAGTCCATAATGCTAAGGCATTTAGCTGGGGTATAGTGGAATACTTACTGTCTAAAACAGAACTTTCTGAATGCTTTGTTCTGTTAAAAATGATGATATTTTGAGGTTTTTCCCGAATTAGAGATGTAAGCAAATGACAAAACTGAGATATTCTGAGGAGTGGTAGTCCTGTGTGTTACTCATTTTTACAGAAAAGTGCACCTTAACAGCTAGAATCACTCTTTTATAATCCTCATAAAGATAGTGGAGCTTCTACATGTGTTTAAATTTTATACTTCAGTTATGCTACTTAAAATTCAAGCATGTACTTAATCACATTACTGAATTTGGCTTGATATCAGAAAATGAGCTGCTATCCTGTTTGTACACGTGCAAGTCTGATGAGGAGCACCTGAGGGAGCTGGGATTGTTTGGCTTGGAGAAAAGGCAACTCAGGGGAGACTTTATCACTCTCTACAACTACCTCTAAAGAGAGAAGGATGGGGGTGGTGTCAGTATCTTTTCCCAAGTAACAAGTGACAGAGTGAGAGAAAATGGCCTCAATATGTGCCAGGAGGGGTTTTGATAGGCTATAAGGAAATATTTTTTCACTGAAAGTGTGGTCAAGCATTGGAGCAGGCTGCCCAGGGAAATGGTGGCGCTGCCATCCTTGGAGGTATTTAAAAGATGTGTAGCTGTGGCATTTAGGGGCATGATTTAGTGGTGAACTTGACAGTGCTAAGTTAATGTTTTGACTTGATGATCTTAGAGGTCTTTTTAAACCTAAATGGTTGTGTGATCCTACATGAGAGAAGGCTGAGGACAGGTGAGGAAATGGCAGACTGAGAAGAGAGCACAGCATCAGTGAGACAGTAAAGTCTCAATGAGTGTGATATGACATGGAAGGCAAAAGGGTACATAAGTATGGGTGCCTCAGCAGGCTGAGACAGTCCTTCCATAGGACTGCAAGGTAGACAGAGTGCTGCTGGCTGTCCCTGGAGGGGAATAAGGAGTTCCTCTGCCCATGCTGTCCAGAGGCTGTTGAGTGCAATGTCCTGGGCAGTGGCCAGGGATGGTACCAGGGGTGCAGCTGAAGATGTCCTTGTGTCGGCAGCCAGGGCTGCATGGTTGAGCTCCCATTGGGTTGTTGTCCTAAACTGGAGTCATGTATAGGCTGGGCTCCAGATTGGAGGTATACTGCACCAGGATCAGTGGGTTAAAAAGGCACCAGTTGGTGCCAGTGAATTGGTGATAGCTTACATAATATTTCTTCATAGATGCTTTAATATTTAATGTTTGCTATAGCATAAATGGAGCTTGCAGGCAGCTGTACATAAGCTATGCATGAATTTTTAAGAAGGGGAAAAATTTTGGGAGGCAGGAAAGTCACAGAAGCTTCCTAATTGGCACATACCCCAATAGAAACCAAAATGTGAAAATTAAGTTACTGCCCTAATTATCAGAGGCTCCTCTAGGAATACATTGTGCTGGGAGATATTCCTTTTTAATTTCATGCACTGCTTTAAAAAATAAGCTCTGTGTAGAGCTTAACAAGGCTTTTAATTAAAAGGCTGTGCCCACACAGTAACTTTTCACTGTGAGGCTGGCTGATGAAGGGAGCTGCGAGGGTTGAAAACACTTCTTTGTGTCCACAAAAGATGGAGCTAATAATGCGTTGATAACCAGTGGCACTTAAATGGCTTTGCCACGGTGACACGAGTCCTGATTCTGAGTGGCAGCAGTGTGCACAGTAGGTTTCTTGTAGGGATGAACGTTTCTGTGGGCTTCTAGCCCGGAGCTGCTCTTGCCTTCCTGCTCCGCTAGAACTGTGCAGCAAAGATATCCACCTCCACTAGTCCTGAGTGCCAGGCTGCACTGAGCTCTGAGGATGGCTCTATCCCCAGCCCACACCAGAAGGTAAAAATTCTCATCATTTAAGCAGTTTAAGGCTTGTCAGATGTGAAAGAAGACAGGTAAGTTGTAGTGATGAACAAGCACAGCAATGTATTGTGCAGATGGACAGTATCACAGCAAAGTAATAAATAATAGAAGGATACATTAACAGTATATGAATTCTGCTGTTGGTAGCTGTGATGTTTCTCTTGATTTGCAGGATTTGCCATTTAGAGGCAAGGATGTGCTATGTATTAAGGCAGAATACATAACTGTAATAAAGGGGTAGCTTTTCTATTGGCACTGTGATGTGAAAGCTCAATTGCTATATGCCCTGTTCTGCTGAGTTTTTGAGTATCCAGTACAAATTATGCTCTTCAGAGTAGGGTCTTTTGGATGACTGGCTTAAGAGCACTGTTACTCATCAAGGAAATTTTATACATTTACTTCTCTGGGAGGCGATTTAGGTATAATGCAGAGTGCTTTTTGAAAAATGTGTTTCGATGGGACAACAAATACATATTTCTGCATGTATTCATATAATGTGTGAATGCATAATAGCTGTAGACTAGAGCTGCTGAAAACCAAGAATATTGGGGTCCTATTTACAGGCAGAGATGTCTGGCTATGTAATCAAAATGAATACATTTTCAATTTATTTCTTGATTTGCCAAAAAACAACATTAAACAACATTAAACAACATTAAAGCTGGAAAGGCCTAGCAAGTTTAGTTTGCTTTCATGAGTCCAACCTACTTTAGTTCATGATTAGAGCAATTGAAAAGCCTCTGTACGATAAGAAGTTTGAGGAAGTTTAATAACAGATATGGTGCATAGTAGTGCAGCTCCTTGTGGAAGCATGAGAGCAGCTATATTGGATCAGATGGAAAGGTCCCCCTTGTGCAGTTCCTGCCTCATGAGCCAGTAAAATATGTTTTACTTAATGAAAGGTAAGAATGTCCTAGGTTTTTTGATGGTCCTTTGCCAGTACTCGCTCAGCTTGCAGTACTTTCTGGCTCAGGAGCTTCAACTGTGTATTGTCTAATAATTCTTAGGGATTTTTTATAAATTTATTAAAATATAGTTGCATTTCTGCCTCGATCACTCTTAACTCTTTTCCTCTTTTTCCCACCCAGTTTCTCACAAAAGTTAAGTTTCCATCCTGAGTCATGTCTCTCTGAAACTGCAATTTCTAACTGCCAGAGAGAGGTGATGCTGTGATAGTGTTATTGCATCTTCTGATTTGAACAGCTATGATGTGCTGGTTATGAAAAAAATATAGTTTCAATTAGTTTGGGGTATTTCTTTGGAAGAATGAAAACAGTAACAGAAATCTTGATATATTCACCCAAGTTGTCCACATCTCTATAAATGGTATGAACAAAACCACTCTAAGTAATCAACAGTAGAGCAATCTCCTTAATCTGGTTATAGTACACTCTAATTGAGTAGGTAATCAACCTGAAACATCTTGCCCTGAGCATGAGTCTCAGACTCTCACCGAGTGTAAATGTCACACAGAGAGTCTTGTAACACTGTACCTCTATAGAATTTGTTCTTTCAGTTTGGCAGCATTTGACACAGAGCTCTTTTACACACCAATTTGTGCTTGTACCTTATCGTTTTGAACATGATAATGCTTGGGGTGCCCAGACAACTTTTCCCTCTCCTCCTCTTCCTGAGAAAAATCTTTTGAGCTGATATGAAGGTAGGAAAAATTTATCTCAAGAAAGGGCTGGCAAAGATCCATGGAAGATGAGATAGCTGTGTAAATGTATGGCTGTTATCTGGAGGCAAAGAAGAAAGCCACATTCAGTTTATGAGGTGTAACAAATATAGCTGTTAGACACTCATATGCCTCTCCAGGTTATCTCTAGAAAGTATCCGATTTTGTTGGAATTGAAATTTCATCCACTGACTTTTGGATGTAGGAAAGATTTGTCCATCGATGATATTTGTTAAATGATAATCTGGCTCTCCAATAATTTCTTAAACCAAGCACTTAGAGAAGTTTTGTTCTTCAGAGCAGAATAAATACAGTAAAATAGTGCTTGTGATAGCACTTCGACTAAGCACATGTTTTTTGTGCACCAGACATTAGTATCTAATACTCAATCCCACTGTTGTCCCTGTCCTACCATTTTCTCTTCCTTTGAAATCTGAATTTCTGCCCTTTACCCTCCCTGTTTAATGGCTGACAGCCTATTGAATCGCAGATCACAGGATTCACCTCCCCATAGCTGTGACTGCTATTGTTTGCAGTGAAGCCTTGCCTAATGGGCGTGCAGGCTGCATTGGGACCCACACTGATGGTCTGGTGTACCTTAAACCCAGATGTCAAAGGGTAATACTTGGGAATTTGGGCTGTCTAATGTATTGTGACCTGGGATACACTCTCTTAATGAGCTGAAAGGCTGGAAATGTCAGGTGTGTGAGTTTATGTAGCAGCTTTGTCATCGTCTTGAGGGCTCTGGCTTTGCAGTTGTATTTTAAAGATCAGAGCAAAGCTTTCTCTAACAGGAGAATGACCTTTCCCCTTGCAGTGGGGAGTGAAGGATTTCACATGCTGGAAGTGAAAAGGACTTATGGATTTCCTCCATTCCAACAGTAGAAGGGAAGCTGTGAATCACTGTGGGGCATCGCCAAGTTTTTCTTCATAAAGAAGTTCCACCGGAGGTCTCTTGTTCACAAAGATCAGTGTTATTTGCACAGCATCAAAATTGAGTTAGTCCACTGCAGTGAGACAAGAGCAGACTGTAATAGAAAGATTTTTTTCTTCTACAATTCCTAGAAATAACATTGGCTGTGATAATAGACTGCCAATGTTTAAAAGCACTGTATTTCAGATCTGTGTTCACTGCATTGTCTAGGCTTTTGGTTTCCCATAATTATTACTCACACAATATTTGGCAGCCAAGCTTCTCATTTGCATGGCTATCCTGTCTATTTTAAAGGTTCTGTTTTGATATTCTCAACAAACATTTTCTTTTAAAATACTGCATAAAGACATTCTGTTGTATTTAAAATAGATTTAAAGAAACAACAGAGAAGGTAAGTCTGTCCTGGAGGTGACTCAAGTTGGAGATCTTTTCAGTTTTTTCTGTACTGCGAGAAGTGAAATTTGCAGATGTTCACTTGCCTGATGTAGGTGGTGATTTTCCAATAACATGGAAGTCGGACACCTGGAACATGAGGGTTAAAAGTAATGAAACAACAATCCAAACCAAAAAGGGTAAAAATTCTTCTGTAAAGTTTTAAAGGGCAATCTAGTGTTTGCAGTGTGGTACTTGATGCCTTAGGAGGAAATCTGAGTCAGTACAGCAAGACAAGGGGCACATTCATTTTCCCAAGATTCAGATATTATTCATCAGATTAATTTAAGGTTGTACAATTGAACCCTTAAACTTGTTTTCCTGGCTATTCACGTATATGCCATGTGACAAAAAGGCACTGTATTTGGGTTTTGTTACTGAATATTGAATGTTAGCAAATGTCTCTGTCATTACTGAGAAAATTAGAATAAAAAGTCATATAAAAGATACAAATGCAACAAACATCTTGAAAGCAATCAGGAGAGCCAGTGATTGTGCTACTAAGTGAGAAAACATTAGTATTAGTATGTAAAACCCTAGTCTCACAACTCAGGTATGTAAATGCACTCGTTACACAAAAATCTCAGTGTTCATAAGCTTCAAAGAAACTAATTCGGCTGTGTTTGGGGACACTCTGTGCATAATTCAGTGCCACTTAGGCGTCACTGAGATGTGTGTGGACTATTGCAAACCTTGTCAGATTTGGGATCACGAACCTGGGTTTACCAAGTCTAGTTGGTCATAGAGTCACTGCAAAGACTTGACAGAAACTGGTGTCTCCTGTTATGTTTACGTTTTGCCCATAAAAGTCTTTTCTGTGTGAAAAACAGCGTTAACAAAGTCATATTAGTGGACACAGACATAGTTCCTGGTGCAAACCAGTAATTTTTTATGAGGGTTATTCTCTCATGTTTAGCATTACCCGTAGCTGAGGAGCAACTCTTTGACTATCATCTGTTCAAGTAAAGCCTCAGTATGTTTTCATTTGTAGTGTTCATGTTCATGGCAGATTTGAGGTGTTCTGATGACAGATGGGTTTACAAGAATAAAGTGGATTTTTCCCTTGTTGCAAAGACAGAGCTGCTTCAGGGTTACACTCAAAATGGGTATTTGCCTTTGATCTGCATGCATGGCATCTGTTGACGTCAGTATATGTCTAATGCAAGGCTCAGGGTAGATGTATCAACATACCAAATGTTCATAACTGGCCTGTCCAGACAATCGATTTCTAAAAAATTTATGATGATGAAATAAATGAGTTGGATAATAAAATAAAAGACCAAAACAAAAAGCCCAGCTGAGGTTATGCTAAGTATAAAGTTTTTCCCTTTTCTCTAAAAAACACTTTTCACTCAGTTTAAATTAAAACATATAGCAGTTTTTAGCAACTGCTTGGAAAACCAAAGAAGGAAATTCCTGTATTCACAAAACCACCAATGGTCATGGCCCCTTTTTTTTATGGGATTTTGTTGTTTTATGTTGTCACCTAGAAGGTGGAAATTTGCATTTGCTTCCCCTATTTCCCTGAGGGCTTATTTAGTTTTGTATGTCCCATTAGTCACTTTAACCATAAAGCTGAAAACTAATCTAGAGCTGGGGAGTCTTCATACATCTCACTCTTTAAATTTTATATAAATAACTAAAACAAGATTGGAACAGAAAGAGAGAATGGACTTTGCTTGGCAAGTGAGCATCTTTACAGGTGATGCTGAGAGCCAGACTCATACTCTGTTTTTCTTCCTGTTGATATTTAGGTATTTTATCTACAGTGGAATAGCTTCACCCAGAGTTGCTGAGAGAGCATCACTTATGGCTGTCCTGCAGTATAAATGTAGATACTGGTGGTTGAATTGCCACTTGAGTAGAGGAGGGAGCTGAACTCAAGCCTGAAAACCAAATACCAGACCTGGAGAGCTATTGGGCAAACTGGAGACACCCACCAGCAGCAGTTCTGTGAGTCAGGGTCTCCTCTTAAATTCTCACAGAGTGCTGCTGAAATGATGTGGGTCCAGATTCACATTGTGCTGGGAAATGTACATTTTGAATACATTCTTCAGAGCAGCTGCTGCTGGAGTTGAGGCTGATTACCTTGTGTTCATTGCTGTTCTAAGCAAACGTGTTATGTTAGTAATGTATTAGTGCTTTTAGTGGCAAAAACGATATTAATTGTTTTTTAATAACAATATAGATTGAGCCAGCAGGCTCCGAGACTTGCTGTGAGGACATACAAGTCACAGTGAAACTTTGTTTTGGAAGTTAAAAAGGAATTAATGCAGGCATCTTCCCAAAATGCAACATAAAGTTTTAAGACCAGTAGGGGTGCTATGTGAACATCTGGTTTAATCTTCTATGTAAGTCATAGCTCCAGTGCATACTCTAGTCTGACCTTTATTGGGCTTGGTTATGTGTTGTGAACTGTGTTGGTTCATTTTCTAAGCCTGTTGATTGCTGTTAAACTCTGAGCCACGAGTGACTTTGCTGGCTGTGCTGTAGTAACCAAAAGAACTTGTAGTCTAAATTTGATTGCTCGACTGAGGGCTGCAGTCGTTCCTCTGAAATGTGAGGATAATGAAGTGGCTGTTCAATATCCTTGTGATGAGAATTTGGAGACTACCATGTGATGCCTTTGGAGAGGACAGCCCTTCATGCTCTTGTGGAGGGGGAAAAATGTTGCCTCCTTCACTGCAGCAAGACAGCAACCAGATAAGCACCATTTTTAAACTAGTGGATGCTTTCTAAGTTAGAGTTGGTGCATTGTACTGTCCTGTTAGTAAGCAGGAGGTTATTTGTACAAGTAACTGTCTCCGTACAGAAGGCTGTAGTTCTGTTTGGTTTTTTATTAAGTCAGATGTTCCATGCCCTATCAGCAGACAATGAGATATTGAGAGATTTTGGCAAATCAGTCCTGTGTGACACAAGACAAAGCAGCAAAGGATAAACTCCATAAACAGTTACCATAATATGACTGTTCTTAATTATGTTGTCTTTCTACTTCTGTTACCATTTGCTCAGTAAAAAAACCCCTTTCCCATGGTTGTATGTCCATGGTGGTTGGTTTGTAACCCCAGTCTGGTGCTCCTGTATGATTCACAGGCTCCATGTATCTGGTGGCTGAGTGTGATGTTTGAATGTTCTAATGACTTCAGCTATTCAGGCTCAAAATGGAGTTAGATATTTGTATTTGTTCAGACTTCTAGGCTCATTTTAAGCAGAGCATCAAAAAATCAGTGATGAAAATAACCCAACAGATTTTCTCACCTATCTCAAAGCCAGGCCAAACTACTATTACCTTCTTATTAAAAGTCTTTTCATAGTGCCTTATCCAGCTTGAAAGAGCTGAATTATTGGATATTCTGTGTACCACTTACTTTCCACCTGAAGTACTAACTTTCTCATGTGAATTTTATTGGAGGTGGGTCCAAAGACCATGGATCAAGTCTTTTACTGTTGTTGCTTTCAAGGGACTTTAAGTCAGGCTCCCTAATAGTCTTGAGCTGGAACCTAAGTGCATGTAAGTGACACTCCTAGCACCTGAGTAGTTCCTCTGATATAAAACTCTGTCATCACAAGGGCACAAGGATTTCTGAGAAACTTGGCATTGACGTGAGTGAACCTCCCATTAATGCTGTGTTTGTGCATTTCACAGCATCAGCACCCCAAGGTGCAGAGCACTTCTTGGTTACATACAGCTGCACACTCAAGAAATGCATTTGCAGCCCCTCAGCTGCATTCATAATAAAGATGTTAAATAAAACTGAATACTCCTCCTTTTGGTAACCCTCAAGACAGTCTCTCACGAATGTGTTCAAATTGCAGTCAGTGACTGCTTCAAAACCATCCTGAATGGCTTGTTCTTTTCTAATCAACTTCCTTGAGTTTTTGTTTGTTTGTCTGGTTTTTGTTTGTTGTTTTTAGTTTGTTTAGTTGGTTTGTTTTTTTTTCAGTTGAGTCCCTGTGTTTTCTCCTTACAACATTTATTTTGTGTGGGAACATTGTCATTCCTTGCAAAGTGAGGTCATGCTTGTTGGGGCATCTTTTCTGTAAAATGCAGGATGCACAGCTTTAATTAATGAAGTCAATTTGTCCTTTTCAAAAATATTGTAGCAAGCAAAGTTGTGTGGAGGACACAGTTGATCACAGGAACAATATTTTTCTTACACTGCATCATTACACTGTAAGGAGATGGTCAAAACATCTGTTGTGTGAGATGTGAGAGCAGAAAGCACACAGCTCTTTTCCACTCACCTTAAAAATTTTCTTCGTGCCATTTCTTGAAGATAGGCTTGTAAGATTACTCTGGGGGCTTTTGGACATCGATGAAGGCGGAATGGGGAAATGAGCTGTGATAGCCAACACAGCCAGCCAAGGTCACTTGGAAATTAGCATCTACTGAAACAATTTTAGACTAGTTCACTGGCTGCTGTCATTCTTTACTTGGAGGACTGACTTACCTCTAGTAATCATCAGTGTTTCTAAAAAATATTTTCAAAAAAGAAATTGACTGGGAGATTAATTTTGATCTCTTATTGAGAGATCTTGCAGACTTGTTTGTCAAGTTCTGGCTTCTGGGATTTACTCCCAGAAAAATCTTTATTTCACTGTTCATAGCTCCAGTGTGTTTTGGCCTTGGCAGGGATATTTTCTAGAGGTACTGAATTCAACTTTTACAAGGGCTTACCCCAATGGGATGAGACTTGTTTCTTGTCAGGATTGATCATTCAATTTTCAATGACTGTGATCTTGCTTTACATATATTTTAAATCTGGACTTAGGTTTTGCTTCACAAATTTCTCAGGGTTCCAGTGTGTCTCTGCAGAATCCCACCATTGATTTAGTAATGTGTTTTTAAAAAATTGTATTATTCTCTTAAATATTTTTATTTTATTACCAGTAATCTTGGTATTTCTCTTTCAAGTTGTATGGTCCTTAGGATACGAACTGCTCCTTTGACTATGTGTGCATGTGTCATTATCCCATCCTTTCTCTCCCTTCAGTGGAAAGAAGAAACAGAGAATGAAGTCCAAATAGGAGAAGCTTTACAACATTGCTTCCTTTGAGCATCCAAAAGCTGCCTGACCTCAGATGCTAGCAAAACCCTTTATATTCTGCCTTCATGCTGGGAAGAATCTCCCCAGCTGAAACAAAAACACTACAAATCCATCTCCCATCCCCTTTCAAGTTTCTCCTTGCCATGTGGCATACCCAAAAATGATCAGTAATTATCTGTAGTTGCCATGGTTTGTCTCGCTGTCAGACAGTGTCACTGTCACAGCTTCACTGTCCCTTTGTGTTTCTCACAGGCTTGTTGAGACTGGAACTGGTCTTCTGTTCTGTGTTTGCACATTGTGTTGGGACACATGTCCTGATTTAATGGTAGATTTGTGCAAGGTTGGCCAGCTGGTGCTCTGAGATGCATGCAGCAGGAGCAGCAGGAGGCTGGGCCAGCTCAGGCTGCTGATTGTACCCAGCCTCATCCTCTAATGAAGACACTTTTGCACATTTGCTGCTTGCTGTCATCTGCAGCTTACTCCAGAGCCAGTCTCAGAGCTGTCTTTTGGCTTTTTCAGATGTTAGAGTTTAGGCTCTCAGTTGTTCAAAGCAAGTGGTGGCTCATGAGATCAGCTTGAGCTGCAGCCATCCCAACAATAAGTGGTGCATGAGTAGATGAATTCAACTGGCCTGTGGCAGGTGTGAAGGTAAACCTCAGGTGCTGTGCAGAACCAGAGCCTCAGAGTGAATTTTAGGAAAGATTAGTTAAACCTATTGAACTTGCAGACTAAAAGGGTTCAACCCAAAAAGTTGATGCAGACCATGTGGAATTAAGTTAGCCACCATGTCCAAGGTCAGGTAATAAACTGTGATTCTCTGCTGCCTTAAGCATGGAGGCTTGGAGGCTTCTACACTCACTACTGTAGTATGACTTTGACATTATCCTGATTTCTGCTTATGTCATGGTTCTGCCTCATGCAGAACCTCAAAGCACCTCAGTATTTTTAAATACCAAGAAACTGCACATCTGTCTTCCAAGGGCCTTTGAAGGGGCCTAATTATGAGGAGGCCAGCTCTTTGCTTTTCTACTGTTTGTATTTTTAAATCCAGTCACCTGTTTAGTCAGGGAAATTTCTAATCATGAGACTAGAAATCGGTTTGGATAAGAAAACATATTTGAACAAAGGAAATCCCTCTTAATGAATTAGGACCTACTGTGTTCCAATGAGTTTCTGAGTTCATGCTACTAGAGGAAATAAGTGGCAAAAATAAACCTGATTCTTATTTGAGGTCAGAGCGAGGAATCTAGGGGTTTGTTCCTATGTTCCTGGGGAAGAAACTGAACCCCAAAGGAATAGTTTGAGTGATCTAGACCTCAAACTCATTTGTTTAGTTTAGGCAAGGTTCTAGTTAAAACATTTTTACTGTTCCAGTGTAATGACATACATGCAATGTCTTCAAAGACACCCTTCAGTGTCTTTATCCTTCATCCTTTAATACTGATGTGCTAAGTGGAGTTTGTAGTTTTACTCACTCTGTGTCAGTTCCTTGCAGTCCTCACTGCTCTTCACTGAAAAAATGTATTCTTAGAGAGCTGCTAGAGTGCTGCTGTTTGCATTTGTTTTGTTGGATCATAGTGAGATACTCTAACAATCCTTAAAGGAGGGGATTGCTTGTTTGTCAGTCAGTACAAAGTTGAACACCTCCAAATTTCCACTTCTACAACTTGTTCCTCTGAAGTAAGAGGAATTAGTGTGCACAGCTTTAGAAATTAACATATCATAACAGTTCAAATAGTACTTCTTACTTCTTAGCCTTAAAGGATCTAAACCTAGTCTTTCAGTGTTGGGATGGGCATTAAAGAATTGGCATAGACACCCCTACTTTCTTCTCAGCATAAAGTGTGAATTTTAGAGGCAAGAAGAGAGCAGAGGTGGTAAATGTTGCCACTCTGTCCTACTTAGATAATGAGCCACAGTACAGCAGTTTTCTGTCATGTCCAAGCTCTACCTTTCTGAGTGGATGTCCAAAGGATATAGACTAAGTTGGGGAGGATGAAGGAGAGGAAAGGTGTTACAGCCTGCTGCTACAGTGCCTGTTCCTCGGATCCTTTAAAGTTGCTCTGAAAATAACTTTTCCAATGAAGAAAGCAGGAAGGGATATGATTACAGAAAGGTACAGAGCATATTTTGTCTATTCTTCTGCAGGCTCATTAGACTTGAGAAGAGAACTGGGCAAACGCTGGTACGGTGCGAAGTTTAGGTTCTAGTCATCTTTTGTCACCAGCCAGCTGATCTGGCTGGCAATGGCAATGGCAAAGAACATGATCCTCTCTGGAATGGTGGGAAATAGGACAGGGGTCTCTACTCCACGTGTGCCTGGAGCTGCTGCATTTCTTAGGCACGTGTGTCAAAGGTCACACTGGAGTTATGGCTCTCGGAACACAGGCATAGCTTGGTGGTGCCAAACTGTGTGTGTCAGGAGGAAGGACAAATAACAGGGATGGCTAAAGGGGAAAAATAGCTCATTTCTTTCATATCACTTACCAAATAATTGCCTGGATCCCAACATGAATGGCTTTCAAATCCAAATGCAAAATAAAACCTAGGTTTGTCTTTTTCTACTGCTATTTCTTCTGCCTCCATGATTTGTTGGAGGCACTTAAAAAAGGCTCACATTAGTGTTCTCGAATTACTCTTTTGCCTCCTGTTATGACAATTTCTCAACATAATGACTTGTCCGTGTCATTCAGAGTTAATCCTTTGATGAGATTTGCACAGAAATATTTTATTGTTGTGGAAGGTGAGTTCAGTATTTGGAGTAATGTAATCAGGGAAGCTCTCTCTAGTTCAGAGACTGAATTAAAATTTGCCTAGCCTTCTTTTAGCTCCATCTTTTAGGGATCAATTACCAGTTAAAAAATTCCCTTATTCCCACTATCTGATGAGGAGAGCAATCTGCACCAGGTATTTCTTCAGTCTGATAAAATAATGTGGGAAAAATCATTGTTTGGATTGATGGGTGCTGTGAGTAGAAATGAAAAAAGCTGAACTCAAGCCACTGTGCTGCATTTTGACATGAAACTAATTGAAACTGAGCAGTGTCATAAGGCGCATGCTGTTTCTATAGGCCCCAAGTTGTTGGTTTGCTTTTTTTATTTTTGAAGGCTTTAAATCAACCCTGAAGACATGTAGCCACTTGATTTTGGATGACCCATAAAGCTGAGTCTTGGCTGCATGCCTGGGACAGGAGTAAAGCTAAAGGTGCTTGATGCTACACACTGCAACTCCAGGCTTCAGTGATTCTGTGAGGATCACACATTAATAACTTTAGCAGGAGTGGTGTCTTAACAGCACTCAGACCTCCCATATTCATTGTGATATACTGTGAGCTGTTTCTTCAGTAGTTTCCTGGGGCTGCTTCCTATTTCTGTCTTAGTTCAATGCCATTTTGGTAGCAACAAACAAGAGGGTCCTGATTGCCAGGACTTCATCTGCAGTGCCATTACATGGCACGTGCAGGACAATCAGGGGATCAAGTCCAGCCAACATGGACTTATGAAAGGCAGGTCCTGCTTGGTCAACCTGACCTTCTTCTATGGCCAAGTGACCCACTCAGTAGATGGGAGAAAGGCTGTGGGTATACTCTATGTAGACTTCAGTAAAGCATTTGACAGTCTCCCACAGCATCCTCCTAGAAAACCTGGCTGCTTGTGGCTTGAATGGGTGAACACTTCAGTAGGTAGAAACCAGGCTGGATGGCCAGGCCTGGAAAGTTGTGGTCAATGGAACTAAATCCACATGGTGGTGGGTCACTGGTGGTGTTCCCCAGGGCTCAGTTTTGGGGCTGGTGCCTGTTTAATGTCGCGTCGACTGGCGCTGTGCTTGAGACAGAAAACACAGCACTCTCTGATCCATGTGACAAAAAGCCCCTTTATTCTTCTGACTTCTCCTTAAATACCTTTCATAATGTTCCCGGGTAAGTGCCTGTGATTGGTTCCAACTGCAGGCTGCTCAGCCCTCTGACCTATAGTTCTCTGCAGCTTGGGCTGGAACTCATTGGGTCACATCCTTGTCTATCTCCAATTCTGTCCTATCTCTGTTCTCTGGGGTCTGTCTGTTAGGCCAGGCTGCCTCTCCTATCTGTGGCCACATTCACTGCCCAGCACAAGCTAGCTTGCACTGTGACAGTTTAACATCTTTTTTGATGATCTGAACCTGGAGATTCAGGGCACCCTCAGTAAATTTGCAGAAAACGCTAAGTTGGGTGGGAGCATTGATCTGCTCAAGAGCAGGAAGTCTCTCCAGGGAAACCTGGACAAACTCAGTCAATGGGCTGAGGACAACATCATGAGGACAAAGGGGAAGTGCTGAGTCCTGCACTTGAGTCCCAGCAACCCCATGAAGTCTGACAAGCTTGGGGAGGAGTGGCTCAAGAGCTGTTCAGCAGAAAGGGACCTGGGGGCACTCAGTATGGGCCAGCAGTGTGCCCAGCTGGCCAAGAACATCAGTGGCATCCTGGCTGTATGAAGAACAGTGTGGCCAGCAGGACCAGGGCAGTGATCACCCTCCTGTACTTGGCATTGGTGAGGCCATACCTCAAGTACTGTGGTGCAGCTCTGGGCCCCTCACTTTAGAAAGGACATTGAGGTGCTGGAGCCAAAGAAAGGCAACAAGACTTATGAAAGGTCTGGAAAACCTGTCTTATGAGGAATGGCTGATGTTGTTTATTCTCGATAAGAGGGGGCTCAGGAGGGACCTCATTGCTCTCTAAAGCCACCTGAAAGGAGGCTGCAGTGAGGTGGGGGCCAGTCTCTTCTGCTGGGCCTGCAATGGGAGGACCAGAAGACATGGCCTTAAGATGAGACAAGGGGGGATTCAGATACTAGGAAAAAAAATTCACTGTTAGGGTGATCAGGTATTGGAATAGGTTGCCTAAGGGAGATGGTGGAGTCACTGTGTCTGAAGATACCTAAGAGATGTCTGGATCTGGGTGATGTGGTTTAGGGGTTATGGTAGAGCTGGGTTGACAATTGGCCTTGGTGATCTTAAAGATATCTTCCAAGCCTGATGATTCTATGGCTGTATGAAAAGCAAGAAGGTTCTATCGCTCCTCATTAATATCTTTCTAAATTGTGGGTCCTCTTAATTTGGAATTACCTTGCAGAACTTTGAATCTGAGAAATTTGTTAAAATCACCAGCTTATATTTTCACTTTTGGTCTACTGCATTCCATAGAGAAATGCAAATTGCTGCCTTATATTTTAAAGAAAAAAAAAAGGACAGCTATGAAGCTAGTTGTATTTTATGTAGCTGAGAAAGTAATTTAGTGGTGTCTGCAAGTTGTAATTTTAAGAAAAAGGGAGCTTCGTATTTGTAACAGTTGACATTTAAATTGGTGGTAGCCTAATTTATCTAATCAGCTTTGAACATGTGGTGAACTTGGGCCAAATTAATTTCTATAGCTTCAATGAACTCACAGCAGTTGCAAGGATACACCCTTGCCTTCTTTTCTTTTTGACTATTGCATTTTAATTTTTAACTTGTATGTGTTGTTGTTTGTAAAGGAGAAATATATTCTGTTTGTGTTATTCTGTAGACACAGGAAGTTTTTGGAAACTTGGTAACCTCTATATCAAGATAGAAGAAGCTTGTAGAAATCCTGGTTTCCTTTCACATGGGACAATTGGCTGCTTTCCCTTCACAAATGCTTAGGCCAGCATAGGTAGAGACTGGTTTAGTGAAAGACTATTTGAGAGGTGAGCATTTTAGTTGGGAACTTTGACAAGAGCTGCCAGCCCAAGAGCACTCTCCAGATCTGCCTGAAAATATAGAAAAGGTCTAGCACACAAAACAGAAAAACCCAAACATTAATGAAATGGAACATGAAATTAAGTAAAACTAGCCCCAGATTAATACCCTACTAGGGCATTAATACCCTACTAGGAGAGGAAACTTCCTGTAGAAGTCAAGTGCCTTTGCATTGTAGCATAATGCAAGGGAGAGAAATCTGCTGGCTGCTGCTGATCAGAAGGCTGCCTTCAGTCCTGAAGAATCTCTAGGAAAGCTGTGCACATCTTCCACATGCTTTGTGCTCACTTTATAAAAAAGTTGGTCCATGGGATGCATTATTTATGGTACTTTTCTGTAGCACTATGACTCTTCAGTAGGCAGAATGGAGACAGTTCATTGCAGGGCATGTTGTCTCTGGCTCAGTATGGTGTTAACAATGTCTGCTTGATGTGTGGTAATTTGGACAGTAGGCCGAGGATTGTGACATGTAATATGTTTTGTAAGATCCATTTAATATCAAGAAGAAAGAACCATTAAGATTTTATTTAAAAAAACTAACAAAAGTTATTTCCCTAGTCCCTGGTGGAAGATTGGTGGCTGTCAAGGCACTTTTAGGTGACTTTTCAAGGAGAATCTATTTACTTAGTGGATTGTGCCAAAACATAATTAGGAAGTTTCTGCATCTGAGTTGGGATCTACCAGTAGTAAGTTTTCAAAAAATCTTGCTTAGCTGTAGTTCATAATAGTGAGCAACATGTAAAGATCTGCCATGCCTTCAGTTAGCCAGTTGTGAAATAGAGTAGATTCTCACCGAGAATACTGTGAGCTGTAATCCACTTTGTTTATTGGTAAAGCAAGAGCAAACAGGGGTGAGAAGTGAAGTGATAACTGTGTGATGGCATAGTTAAAGGTGTACATCAGTGGTGGTTAACTACTAAGTGATCAGAAGAAATTCTGGTGTAAGCATGGGGAAACAACCATTTTTCATCATTATTGGCTTACAGCATTTATGAATAAAAGACCTTTTCAGAAGAATATGAGTAAATGTCTGAAAACACTTTGAGGTTTTCTTGATTCCAAATACAAAAATTCTTAGAAGATCACAAAAATTTCCATGACTTACATGACCAGATGATTTTTTTCTCCAAGGAAAGTTGTGGATTTACGCCACAATTTATCACATAGTCCTTTGAATATATGTTGGATTTTGACAGGCTTTCTTACTATCTTCTGCTTTCAGAGGTCTCCTAATTGAGGGGGTAGAAGTATTTCAAAAGATATGAAAGATGACCTTAAAGCAAAGGCAGGGAATCAGTGCTTAAGTGGCAAGGGGTCTATTTCTGAGTGCTTGCAGAATGTCACGTGGTGTACAATGGGTTGCTATACTTCACCATTTACCAAGTAAGGATAATTAATATTTCCATTCTCTGCCTTTTCCTTTTAAATTAAGCACTTTCGAACAGTTACTTTTCTCCTTCCCTGTGGTTTTTTAACTGCTGCTAATGTGGGGTCTTGATCCTATCCATTGCTTCTGATACTGCTGCAGTATTCTGGTTTTCAAATTAAGGAGTCCAGGATTATCAGAAGCCCAAAATAAATCTGATGGGAAACTTTTACAGCTTTCTTCAAATACTTTCATTCTTAAACCTGGTTCATATAGGGACACATATTGCTTAAAATACAGCTACTGGTGGGGAAAATGCAAAAGATGCATAATGAGCAAGTTTGGATACTTTTTGCCAAAAGGGCTCTTTTTGATCTCTGTATGCCAAATGAATCTCTTAGAATTTCACTGCTTATAGCTATTCATAATAAATAAATTAATAATTGAAACTGTTATTAGGAAAAACCACAGACTTGTAGCCTTTGGAAAATGTAGTCCTCACTTCATTTTCTGCTAGAGTGGAACATGTATAAATATGAAGGGTCTGATTAGGGATCTTCATTGCATCACTGCTAACCAGATGCAGTTGCTTTGATTGCACATCTACAGGTGGATGTAAAAGCAGGTGGGACAAAGTTGATAAAATGGCTGGTAGTTTTCTTCAGTTAAAGTAAATGCTTTTGTAATGTGTTTACTGAAGAAGAAAGAATTCTAGGAACTGGATGTGTGATTTCTGTAATTATTTTATTAAAACTTTCCATTGTAGCAATGTTATGGAAATCTTTGGAATTGGTTAGAGAAAGGGCATTTCTGTGGATGACAAATGTCTTAAGGTTTACTGTGTGCCTCATTCAGTCTCTCCTGGCTATGCTCACATCATTCCTCTGCTGTGAGCTGGAAAGGTGGCAGCCAAGGCAGCTCCACGTGAGCTGGGGTGTGGCTCTGCATCCATGCAGCACACAAACATTCCTTTCTCTGCAGGTTCCTCACTTGTATCTTGATATCTTTTATCTGTAATTTTTTATTGCTGATCCTAAATGATTAAAAACTAATCAAGAATCAGAAGCCAGGAAATTGATCTATTAAAAAAAGGTTTGTGGGAAAGAATACCTTTTTAAAATTTGTCTTGTGACATTTAGGGCTGACCTTTTTCAGATAGTCTGAAAAATGAAAGCTAGAAACTCACAATATAGAAAGGAAAGATTTTTACTTGTTCATACAGCTCTAGGGCTGGGAGTTTTAAGAATACCAAATATTGTAAAAGCTGCAATTAAATCTTAGTTACTAACTCTATTTATCCCCACATCCCAAGCCCCCTTGAACATTTTGAAAATAGGTGGGGTTTCTTGTCAAATATGTACAATACTCTTGCTTACAACAATATTTTCCTTTGTTGCCTCTAAATAAGACCTAAAGAGCGTATTTCCACTAGACTGAAAAATGCCATGTTGTCTGGAGAAACTGCCAGATGCAACCTATCAGTCAAGGCAAGGTGAAATGTTCAGATGTGTCTGGCAATGGAAAAATGCATCATTTAAATTAATTTAAGGAGCAGTGCCTGATTCTTTAAATACTGTAAATGTAATCACACTTAAAGCTTGTCTCATGGTATGCAGTGCTTTTTATTTTTTAAAAAATCAGTCTTTGGAAGTATGTCATATATAAATTATGCTGACAAATAAGAATAAATATACACATACATACAGACACATATGGTACGCATGTTTTTATTTATTAAAAATAATTCAAGAATCATGCAACATGGTTGTTAGGAACATAAATACTTCTAATTTCTAATGGACTCTGTTATGTTAAAAAGGCCAAAATGAATAATTCTTCCGGCACAGATTTTCCTAAATCCTTACAAGTAATAAACTGAAACAAGTATATTTATTGTATTTTTAAACACCAGCTTGATTTCAAACACATATATAATTTTTTTGACTAGCTTTGATAGTTTTTCTTCCTTTAGTTAAAAATGTGCCATAATCTGAGGAATTGAAATCTCTGCAATCTTTGGTTTTGGTACGGTAATGTTCACCTCTGTTAATTGAATATAATGTATGTTAGCACATTTCCAAGTGTGTTCTGATCACGTTGAACAGGAATGAAAGACAGTGGAACAGGCAGGAGAAATTCCAGATTATATTTTGCAGCTTAAATGCAGCATCAGTAGCTCTGGGGAGCCTTTTTCATATGTGAGGTTATTTCAAAACCATTCTCCATACATGTTTCTTGTTACATACATGACCTGTTTGTACCTGAGTTAAAGTCAAGAACAAACTGACTTGAGTGAAGACCAGTCTTTGGATTTACTCTACAATTTAATATCCCGAGTATGTTACTTAAAAAAATAATTAACTTTCCAAAGGTTTTTTCACCGGCCCGAGCCTTTGCTTCTGTAAAAACTGAGTTTTAAAAAAACAAATCTCATGCCTTACAAAGTATAGGATTCCCTTAAGAATCTTCTGTAGCTTAAACAATACTCCTTTTTCCTTTTAAATAGAGGTGACACGAAGGGTAAATCAGTGTGGGAATTGTATGGGAAAAAATTGTGGGAAAAATCAGGCTGTCTTAGTTTGCAGAGATCCTGGTTCCAGGGTACTTCTGTGCTAATTGCATGCTTGATGATGATTTTGCATGATTTCTATATGGTCTTGTTACAGAATGCAGTATTCCAGACACATGGATCTGGCATATGTTTAATCAGTGTTTATTACTTTATTTTGGAAATGACACAAATTTTTCATGAAAATTACCAGGAGAGAAATAATTCCACTCTGTTTTTTTCATCATCACAATTTGCCTAACCTCAATTTTTTGGTTTTCTTGATGCCAGTTAGGTCTTTCTTAGATTATGATTCACAGTTCACTTTTGCTTCACTGGGCTTGCTTGTTTGGCATTTCACTTCAAATCTGAGAAGCCAAGTATTGGTTCCTGAGAGGCATTTTGGGTTTTGTGCATTAAAACATGAAACTCGGATATACATGATAGAAAACATTCCACTTGACAGCATTCTCATCCTGCTGATTCTTTTTAATGGATGACATTAAAAAGCACACTATGCTTATGTGCCACAAGACACATATAAGTAGAAATTAAATAATAGGGGGAAATTAATCAGGGGATCTGGGAAAGGAAAAACCCAGCAGTCAGCTGTAAAATAATAGTTTTATATTGAAAGTTTTGGGCGTTTTTTTAGTTATAGAAACAGCAATTATTTTCTCAGTTTCTTCCTTTTTTGTGTGACTTAAGAATATATTACTGTGATGGTGTTTTTTTAACACCAGTCTTCAAGTTAAATCTGATCACTGGAATTCTGCTAGGGAATTACTCTGGGATCTAAATCTGTGTGTGTAAATTATGCATGCATGAGCACAAGAATTAATTTTGTGTTCATAACAGCCAATTGTACACTCAGACAAATGTTTGCATATGCAGTCACCCATTTGGAACTGAGCCCAAACTAAATTAGGATTAATACCAGGGATTAGTTCCAGGATTTAGTTTTCATGTCTGTTTATAATGATGCAATATACATTAAAAATACTCACCTCTGCATACTGCATTCTGCAGTCACTGTCCTAGCTGCAAAGCAGTGGAGCTGCTACAATCGGACACCATCAGGTAAACATGCACAGTGGAAACGAGGGGCTGGTACATTGGGTGGAGCTGTCATCCACATAAATCTGGTGCATGAGTAATGTTTAGAAACAGGCTAGGCTGTGTAAGAGGCTGTAGATAAGACTGCCCCAAGCATCTCTTCTTTTTCAAGCTTCTCCACTCCACACTGCTTGAGCAAATGAGGAGATGGGCTATTTCCAGGAGACAGCCACTTGAGTTCAGACCTGGAGATGATAGCATGCCTTTTAAGAGTAATAATAGCTGCCAGCCATTGAGGGCCCCAGGGGATGGGATCTTGACATGCTGCATGACATTCAAGAAGCCTGCCTGATGTTTTGTGTCAAGTTGAATGCCCAGGCTTGAAGTGCAGTGCTGGAGGGAGTAGGGGCAAAAAACTCATCTCTTGATTTAAATTGGATATTGCATCATTCTCATACTTAGCATCTTCTGCAGCTGGGCACCCCAGACTGTCTGGTGGCCAAGGGGTTAGACAAGTTTCCATCTGCTTCCTTGTCCTTCCCTCTATGCTCCCTCTCTACACTGTGACTGCTACAGGACCTGGGCTTCTAAAAAAGCTCAGCACAGTGCTGCCTGCCATCCTCTGTTCCCACTAGAGTTACCCATCCCTTAACGGATCTGCATTGATCTTAGAGGATTATCTACTGTGTTCTCCTAAGTGGTGAGAATAGAATGAGACTGATACACACCACGTGTGGTCTCCTGTCACAGGCCACAGGAAAAATCAGCAGAATCCTCTGTCTGCCCCCATTTTTTCTGGTCAGACAGTGATGTGGTCTCTAGAGAGGGAGTTAATTTTAACAAACCTGGTGATTAAGCTCAGACTAGCCTAAACAAGACAGTGATGTAATTTCATTTTCTATTACTGGAAGATAGTTCCAACCGTGTACATTTTCAGAGGTTTTTAATGTCAGAAGTGGAAAGAACACACTTATTGTACCATATCATGCTATTTAGGACAGCTAAAGAGTACCAAAAGAATAGAAGAGTAAACCATAACAAGGAAATGATTGTGCATAATAAGTTCTATTAATAAAGAAGGAGTTAACTTGTTTTGAATCAAGAGAATGAGAACTGCTACTCATTTTTATTTTAAATTGATTTTTACATTTTACTATTCTTTAGGGTCAGATGACTCTCCGTTGTGAAATCTTGGCATCAGATGGAATACTGATACTTTCATCTTAGCCATAAACCTAATGCAAAAATGAGTGTCCTGGAAGATTTTTTAAAATCAGATTTTTTAAGTAAGATAGTTAATCATGCATTGTCTTCAATTATGAATAAGCTAAACATAAAGTTTTGTATGCCTATGGCATCCAATAAAGATATCTTAATAATAGTATGTTGCTTAAACTGTAGATACAGTCAAATCTGTGTGATGAGACAAATACCAGATGATGGCTTGTTTGCTGCCTACCACTGATTGTTTCATTGATTTTTTCCCTTTGCTATGTTGTGGAGGAATCTTGTTTTCAAGGTAACAGAACAATACTATAAATAAGTAGGATGTCTAACAGGGCCTGTAAACGTGTATTTTTGAGTCTCAGTGTCTGTGCCACTGAGGTTGAATGATTTGAGGCATAGCCTGAGGCAAGCAGAGAGAAAGTGCTGCACAGGAAAATGAGTCTTTTAAATCTCTAAGCAGCAATTGTAGAGAGCAAGGACATGAGCAGGCAGAGGTTGTGCATGTGAGTGCACATTCCAGTTAGGAAAAATCTACACAGAGAACTAATGACAGGAAATGGTAATTTAAATGGTACAAGGGAGATTCTTCAATACAGTGGTCTCTGTACTCTGACAACATGTACACAAAATAATGTTCAAATTCAAAACTTAACCTTCCATTATTCTTAAGGGGAACTTTTGCACTTGCAGTGTTAGTTTCACCTGACAATGCTGTTATTTAGGAGCTGGTAAGAATTCATTCTCTCTCTTATTGGTTTCAAAATTCTTCTGTCTGAAAAGATGCTTTCCCCCCCCGCCAATTTGCATGAGGTTTTTTAAATTGTTCTAAAACGGAGATGTAATCCTGAAATCTGCAGCCCAGCTGCAGTCAATTCAGGGACCCTGGTGAACTCTCACAGAACTTGTAGTCCACAGGGGTCATATGAACAATAGGTTTATAAGAAAATCTTACTGACTTCTTCATGACACTGCAGGTTTTATACAGAGAAGTGATCTTGCACAGAAGAGGAAATAACTCAGTTCCTCAGGGTACAGAAAAAGTGTGTTTGCTAAACTTTTTTAGGTCCATTAAATTCTCAGGGTTACAGAAATGATGAAATGTAGTCAAGTAAATAACTGCTGTTGTGGAAGAGATTATACTCAGAAGTTATTTTGACTTTGTCCCTTACGGGAAATAAGTCAAGAAGGCAGAGACAGACACATTCTTTTATCTTTGATACCTATATTTTGGAGAAAATCTTAGTCACTTAATTTCAGTTCTTAAAGGAAAAACAATAAACTGCTGTCACAGTTAGGTGACATTTATGATATTATATGATATTTGTCTTATATGCAAATAAAACCTTGCTTTGATTTATTTTTGTTTTAATTTAATCTATTGCCCCTTTTTATGGGGTAAAATTAATAAGGAAGCAAGGTATTATTAATGGATCTGATATTTCACCATCTAGAACTTAAATAGCAAATTATAATCCACCTCAGCAGTACAGGAATTTTACCCTATTATTTCCCAGGTCTTATTAAAAATAGAAGGACATAATGAATTGCAAAGTAACTTTCATCTACGTCATCTGCTGAAGACTGTCTGAGATACTCAAAAAGAAGATGGAACAATTTGGGTTTGACCCTATTGGGATGGGAATTATTTAGGTGGCCCATATTTAAAAATGTGTTTCATCTTGCTCTTTCCATTTAGAAGGTGGTGCATAGCAAGTAGTGGGAAGTTGATGGTCTAGGTGGGACTCAT
The DNA here is from genome assembly GCF_052056855.1 of Sturnus vulgaris. Classification (NCBI taxonomy): domain Eukaryota; kingdom Metazoa; phylum Chordata; class Aves; order Passeriformes; family Sturnidae; genus Sturnus; species Sturnus vulgaris. The sequence goes on along the minus strand of NC_142243.1, from coordinate 58,328,717 downwards.
TGGGCTGTTGTACTTGCGGGCAGATTTCTGTGAAGGTGATCTGACATGTCCTCAAGTCTTTTTGAGGTACAACTCTTGGCTTCTTCAGTGGCCTTTTATAAAGCCTAGTGTTATCTCTTATCTTCCTGATTCATTATCCTATATATCACTTTTACCAAGTATAAAGATATATTCCTTATAGCCAGCTTGAAATACTGTGAAAATGGACTGCTGGCTAATCAGTGATTAGTAGTATCCAGTAATCATCATGGCTTTACATTTCATCTGTGTAGAAAATTTCAGCTTGTCTAGATACTTGACTTGCTTGTAACTTCAGAATGACACTGCTTACCTACTTTTAGGGTTCCCAGAAATAAGCCCATTGAGACTTGCTGCTGGTGTACTCTGAGAAGTTTCATGCCAAGTGAGCTGGAGCTATCAAGTTAGCAGAAACAATGCTTCTGATTTTGTTTTTAAAAATCTCTTCCTTTTTCTATCTTCCATTAATAACTTGGTCTTTCAATATTACTTTGAAAGAAGTGAATGGTGCAATCCTAAATATGACTACTAGATCCTGTTGTGTTAACCTTTGCCTATGTGTTTATGGGAAAGCAAAAAAAAGTCTAGTGTATCACAGCCTGGCACAGAGATGCAAAACCCATTTATGTTGTAGATCCACCTCTCAAACATCCCTTTCCCTTATCTTCAGTATTTAGTAAACTATTGCAGTCCAACATTTAGTAAGGTAATATATGCATGACAGTGGTATAGATAGTGCCAGTTTGTTGTTTTATAGCATGTGTAGTAAAAAGAGGATGAAAATGGAGTGCAGGATCATTTCATTAAAACAATAAGGATGCTGAATCTTGTCTGCTGCCTGAACAGCTGTTAGGAGGGTTAGTGTTGTGGCAGTGTAGCCCTGAGGTTTTTGGTAGTGGTTTAGAAATAGGAGTGAAAGGGTTGGATGTTTATTATTTACAATAGAAGCTTGTTATTGCTGGGTGTGCTGCTTGTTTCCCCTCCACCTCCTGTATTTTTGTGCCAATTAAATGTAAGCTGTGATTTGTAGATACTGATTATTGCACTGAGCAATGGGGGGAAGATCTTGCTGGTGTTGCTAATAGATAGTTGGATGAGTCTGTGTCACAATTCATCAGGTAAGTTGAGGAGATTGCCAGCTCCAGTGAGGTCCAGCAGCAATTTGTTATATTTGAAGCATGCTGCTTTGCAGACATAGGCTTCAGTGGTTTGTTGTGATCAGAGGGGAGTAATGGCATTTAGACAGTGCTAAACAAAGTTTAAACAAGTACCTTTTCCTGCTCTAGGTCTAATGGCTTTAACATGCTGCTGGATACAAAATGCAATAATAGTTTATGGCACAACTGTTATATGTGCTATTTGTTCAAGTCATCTCTATTCCCCCATCTCTTTCTGCCCTAGCCAAATGATGATTCTGAATAGACCCTTAAAATGCATTTGCAACTATAGGGTTATAGAAACAGGATAAGAGATACATATGCTGACTATTCACTCATGCCTGTTTCTTTAGATGTTGTGGTTTCCTTGTGCTCGACATTTACAGCCCATTCAGTAGTAACTTCATTTGGTAAGCATTAATTCATATGCAGATGTTAGTGTTCCACTGATCTAGGACTGCAGTTCAGATCCAGGTTCATTTCATAAGAGGCTGATGGACTGTGTTGAACTGTTTTTTCTACTTAAGTCAATGTACTGCCAAGTATCCACATCACTAGGAAAATCACGATTGTCAGGGAGAAACTGAAGATTTGAAGCCAGTCCCTTCAGCCAGTTGTTGTTCATTATAGTATATTGGAGCCAGTGGAGCAATGAGAAATTACTCCATCTGAAGATGCGGTGGTACACACAGTTCCACTTCATCAACAAGCAAAATATTTTCTGCTCTGGCCACTGCTGAGTTCCAGTGGCACTACTCTAGGAGTTTGGCAACTGCTGTTTCTGCAGCTGTCCCAGAACTTGCAGAAGTTTTTTGAGCCCAGTGGTTGAACTGCTGATGCCTGTGCTGATGCGTGAAATTTATCAATAAGGAAAAAATGAAATAAGTAATCAAAAATACCTATGGAGCATTTTCTCCTGAAAAATGTCATCACTAATCAAACTATTAGGTAAAAACGGACTTACAAACATAATTTCATCACATATAAAAAGTGGATAACTAATTTTGGTGATACAAAAATATGAACCATAACTGAAACCTTTCCTATTATTATTGGTGCAATAATACCAATTTGCTTTAGCTTTCATTGTATGCTGTCAGTAGCTGTAGTGTTATGGATGTCAAGGATGTTGGTGAGTAGCCTGACAATGAAAGAAGAGGTTGTAGAAAGCCTAATTTCCCATAGGCTTGC